>NC_059374.1:44787724-44822724 GCF_019703515.2 Myxocyprinus asiaticus | reverse complement strand
AAA
This sequence comes from Myxocyprinus asiaticus, assembly GCF_019703515.2. Classification (NCBI taxonomy): domain Eukaryota; kingdom Metazoa; phylum Chordata; class Actinopteri; order Cypriniformes; family Catostomidae; genus Myxocyprinus; species Myxocyprinus asiaticus. The sequence goes on along the minus strand of NC_059374.1, from coordinate 44,822,721 downwards.
TATCGCGATACCAAAAAATGTAAAACTGTACAATATTATCTTGTTAATTTCGGTACCATATTATAGTATGCTGCCTTTAGCAAAATGTAATGTAATGTGAGAGTTTTGAGATGAAATCAAAGACCATTTGAAAATAATAATAAAAAAGCCAAGTAGGGATGGACGATATGACCAAAATCTTACATCACGATATCACTAATTTTATATCACAATAACGATATATCACAATATAGTTACATTTTTCCAAAAAATCAGTAAAAATGGGTTTTTAAATGTAATAAATGAATCATTTTCTCTTTATTTGGAACTTGACAAACAGTCAGTGTTTAAAAAAATGAATTGGAGGTTTTCAAAAAGTAGTAATCAACCTTATCACAATGCTAACTTTCACATTTGAGTCTGATGTTGTTGACTAGTATTATTATGATTATAAAACTTTCCTCAAGAAACTTGACGTTTTCTGAAAGCAATGCAACAAAGGAAATAATTCATCTTATTCATGAGTAAAAAATATCCTTCCTATCCTTGATAAAAAACTCTTCATTTAGCTCTTTTAAGTCATCTCTGTAGACAATTTTTGAATATCTGAAAGCAAAGCCGGTGTGATTTCTAATATCTAACATCATTCTAACTGATAAGGGTGATGATGTGTAGTTTACATAATCTGCATGACACATTGTTTTAGCTGTTTTCCTCGTCGGTGTTGGTTAGAATGTCAGACTCTCTCACCATTTGAGATGTTTGACTTCCTCCATAGTGCTTTAAGGTAAAAAAAAAACAACAACTCAAAACTCAAAAAAAAGTAGAATTCAGATGGGTCACGCAAGTTTTGAGGTTTGTTGGTGATAGAGAGAAACCGTGTTGAGTAGTGCCAGTGATCACACGCTCTGCGTCTGTGGAGCACAAACTGGAAGCCTGCTGGAGTTGAGTCACGCGTGACAATCACGTGATACACAGCTGCGTGTGTGAGATGAGAAGCATATTCCAAACGCGAGAAGAATGTCATTGAATTTGCTTCGGCGGCCTGAAATTTCGCTTGAGCGGCTGCTGAAAAACCCTGTTTTTTTCAATTCTCTCAGTCTCACATGAAGCCACTCCATCTTCCTCCTCCATTTCTCCGACAGAATGTGTACTGTGTATGCGTGACGTGAATAGAATGAGGTGCACATTTCTTGTCACGCGGTGGTGGTTTTGCGTAACCCTGATTGTTTCCATATCTCAACCTCGGGACTCCTATCCTGAGGTCACCAGAACTGTCCGGATCCAGCTCTGTTCCTGCTTGGTGTCGGACTGCACTGCTACGGGTCACTGAGTAAATGCAGCTGGTGCCAGCCAGACATCACTTCAGTCTATTACGATGGACTTCAGAGGATGAACTGATGCCAACTCCAACTGTAACACATCGGATACTTCATATGCCACTGTCTGAACCTTGGATTTATGATGGACCCCACCGAACCTCACCGAAATGACCTGCTGGTTGAACTGTGATGCACCTCACTGATCTCTGCCTGCATCACCTCGGTCTATTGATGGACTACACTCTTATAATGGAATACATAGACTATCAATTAATTGCCAACAAAACCCTTCATCAGTCAACTAACAAAGGACAATTCATCAATGTGAACTTCTGCAGTTAATCCAGATGAACTTCAAAGACATTAGTCATTAATCTTACAGTTCATACAAAATCTTTGTTTAAACACTGACCCTTAACACTTACTTGCACTGCACATCAATAACTAATATTGTCATTATATTCATGTTGTTTAGTCAGAGGGGAACTGGCCCCCACAGTGAGTCTGGTTTCTCCAAACGTTATTTTTCTCCATTAATCAACATCTTATGGAGTTTTGAGTTCACACAGTCGCCTTCAGCTTGCTCACTGGGGTTATAAATACAATTATTATTTAATTACTTATTTTTATACTCAATTTACAATCATATTTAATCAAACTACACAATGATGACTCTAAGACTTTATAGATATTACAGTTTCATTTTCTGTTAATGCATGATCTTCTGTAAAGCTGCTTTGAAACGATGTGTGTTGTGAAAAGCGCTATACAAATAAAAATGACTTGAATTGATACAGACGATAATCCAAAATGTATACCGGTTGCCAAATTTCTACTGGTTTATCATGTATACTGATATATCGCCCACCCCTATGGCCAAGTGTGATCATTAAACAGCACAAGGATATCATTTTATGAAATAATATACAGTCACATGCACGCCACAGTATGAATAAGAGGCGCCTCTCTGCCCTGTCATCTCCTTCACACACACTACTAATGCTTGATTTTCATGCAGTGTGTCCAATAGTATCCATCTGCAGAGTGTATAAATGGCTGTGAACTCTATAATGAACTCTTTCTCCGTTGCAGCTCGGAGATTTCAGCTCGTGAGTCACAGGAAGCTTGATATAACAAACTTTTCACAAACAGGAAGAACTTTAGAGATCTTTCAAAATAAAAGTCCCTCTGAAATGAGAGCTCTATTCAGCTGATTGCATGAAATTATGAAATTATATAATATTGCAGTCACAATAATACTCATATTAACAATAATATAATATTAAATGGTTATATTATTAGTATTATTATCTGTAAGCAGTATCACATAAGCAAGTGTACTGAATATCAGCATGTTAGCCTTTTGCCTCAGGTGATCAGATAGTTTTCATTAATAATGTAAAGCTTTGTTGTGCATCTTTTATTTATTTATTTATTTTTTACCAAAAATTATATATATATATATATATATATATATATATATATTGTTGAAAAGTATTACATTTTCATTTGATTAAAGCTGTACAGTATGTATTTGATTAAACACAATTTAATCTTAACATTTAATTAAAACATTAAACATGGAATACAGAAAAATTAAAACAGAAAAGGCATAATTTGTATCTGTAAGACTTTATGCAGTTCTTTTAGACAAGTAATTTTCTGTGTAATTTCATAAAAAATCTGAGTTTTTTTGTTTTGTTTTATTTGTTGCCTAAGTATCAAGTTAGTATCGATACCGAGGTACCAGGGCAGGTATCGTACCGAAGCCAAAATTTTGGTATCGGAGCAACCTTAGTGTGTGTGTGTGTGTGTGCGTGTGTGTGTGTGTGTGTGTGTGTGTGTGTAAGTGCGGGTGAAACGAGGAGCGCAAGGGTGCTTTTCAACTGTAATTAAAATAAATGTAGGATATTATAGACATTGTTTGACATTCTTAACTGATTCACTTCAACCAATGTCTTTGTTTTGTATGGTTATTTTGCTGTGGTAGCATGTACTGTGTGTGTGGGTGAGATGAGAGCGAAAGAGAGGGAGCCCAAGGACGCTTTTCAATTGAAATTGAAATTAATTTAGGATATTATAGACATTGTTTGTCATTCTTATCTGATGTACTAAAGCAATGTTTTTATTTTAATTAGTTATTTTGTTGTGATAGTCTGTACGACTCTTTGAAATAACTGATTTGGTGAATTGATATGAAACCGTTATGCACTCAAGAACTGGAACTACTTCATAGTTGTGCGTTTACTTGAAAAATAAATGCACACCTTAGGTTGTCCATCAGCCAATCAGAATCAAGCATTCAACAGACCCGTGGTATAAATATATTTGCACGTCGTGACCTCGGGTGTGCATTATTTTTCACGAATTCAATGGTCCATCGTCAATTATTCCTTACATATATATATATAACTATATAATTGTTTGTAGAGATGTTTAGCACAGCGTTTCCCAACCGGGTGCCATCTGGTGAGATCAGGGGTGCCGTATGAAAATCCTTCAAATATTTAAAAAATATAAAAATACAAATAAGTATTAATAATAATATTACTGCCGCTGCGTCGCTCATTGGGCTCAATGGACGTGAAGCGCATTGATATACTGTCTCTTTGCATGTGAGCGGCACGATAATCGACAATGCAAACTTTTGGCCTCGTCACATCGTCATGCTTGCTCATATTACAGCTGCTTTTATAACAAAGGCAGAAATAGCAAAAATGCTTTGTGTGTAATTCTTCCAGAACAGCTGTAGGGTGAAAAGAAACACTTCAGACTACTTCATCATCCTGTTAAACATATGATACATCTCTCATCTCCATCTGACCTGTTCAGGTATTTTCTCTGCCTTGTGAATTAATCATTTTAATAACTAAGCCTGTTTAACAATTTACATAAAATAAAAACTATATTATTATTAATGTAAATCCATGATATGCAGAATATCATCTTATTATCTATTTGTCTTCTACATTTTATTATCTATTTTCAATAAACATAGGTATCTAGGTTCCCTCTTTCAGGAATTAATCTGTTAATTTTCTGTGCATTTTGTCAACTTTAAACTGGAGAGCATTGACTCATTTTAGGGATAACACCACTCTTAAAGGAAAATGAAACCCCTGTCATCACTTAATCACCTTCATGTTTTTGCAAACACATATGGCTTTCTTTCATCCGTGGAACTTAAAAGGAGATATTAGGCAAACATGCCTCAGTCACCATTCACTTTCATTGTATGGGAAAAAGATGAATGAAAGTGAATGGTGACTGGAACTAACATTCAGCCTAACATCTCCTTTTGTGTTGCACAGAAGAAAGTTGTAACAACTGGAGGTTGAGTAAATGATGACAGGATTTTTTAATTGTTATTTTAAACTGTTCACAGAGAAAGAGAATTCACATGACAGACTCGATTTTCATTACAGCAGAAATCAGCATACTTTCCTGATTAGAGGAAATGTGCTGAATCAAGAACAATTTTGATGTGAATTTTGTAATGTGAATCTTCTTTATTGGCTTAGAAGGGTCACCCTGCTTTTATTATGAGTGATTTGTAAGTGTCTTTGTCCCTGTTGAATGTGTGAATCATAAGTGTGAGACCCCCGTGTGCAAGTAAGTGTGTTGTCTGAATGGCTGATGCTAACACACACATTGTTTATCTTCTCAGTGTCTTCATTCATAAATCATCGTGTCGTCGCTGCGAGCACACATGTCTGATTGAAGTGCAGTGGTGTTGTGTTGAGATTCAGGGACTTGAGATGGACAGAGGCATTTGCTGTGAAGAAATAATTACCGCCTGTGGAAGCAGGAGACACTCTTTCGAACGGATGCCGTGGAAAACGTGCCTTTCAATGCATTTATTTGACGTTTTTGTCCCGAGTCATCAGAGATTTGTGATGTTGACCGACAGCATATGGCAAAGTTTCCAGTGATGAGCTTGACTGAATGTTTTCACAATAGTGAGAGACAGTGGTGTGTAAGAATGGGGTGATTTGTCTCCCATATCATGCATCTGTCCTTGTTTATATATTTTGTATCAATGCTGAAAATAATTTAGTATGGGATACCTTGCAATTGTGTGACTGTGAGTCTGTCATAATCAGACTAAAAACGGAAGTCCCCCCACCGTTGTACGAGTTGGTATCACCCAACTAGTGTCATGCATTTTTTTAAATTATAAATATACTATCCGATGTAAAAATGTCTCCAATGAGATATTAAATGTTCTAAGATTCAAATGCAAAACAGTGTGTTGATGGTTTGTTGATGTTCAAACCAAATCTAGATCATTTGTTTCATTCATGAAGAAGTATAAATGCAGGTTAGGTTAGATAAAACATGAATGGAGCACAGCTCTTTAAATCAAGTGATAGTGGTTTAGATCAGGGGTCCCAAACTGAAATGACCAGCGGGCCAGTAGCCATCAGAGGTTGAAGAGTTACATCTAATACAAGTGTTTTTACTGTTATTTATTTGAACTATATACAGTGCAGTTAAACATTTAGCACATACCCAAACTTATTTTGGCAGATGCAAGTTAGGGCTGGGCAGTATATCGTCTTTTTAAGGTAAATAGATATATATTCAAACAAGATATAGGATGAGACAATACCGTTTATATCGATATAGTCTGATGTTGCATTACATAACCCGTTTCTTCCCTACCTAACTCTTTAAGGAAATTCTGCATTTCTGTAAATGCCGTCTGTAAATTAGTGCATGTTAATGAGAAGTCTCGAATGGCTTTATCTCATCTGTGCCATGCATGATTACAATTAAATGTAAGTTTTTGGTTCTTTTTGATCAAGAACTGACTGTAAAGAACAGAAAAGGATACTGAAGAAATATTATTCAAAGACAAATGGTTTTTGGACACACATTATACTACATTACACTACATTATACTTATACTACACAATCACTGCTGAACACTCCACCATTATACTACACAATCACTGCTGAATACTCCACCACTATACTACACAATCACTGCTGAACACTCCACCACTATACTACACAATCACTGCTGAATACTCATCACTATACTACACAATCACTGCTGAATACTCATCACTATACTACACAATCACTGCTGAACACTCCACCACTATACTACACAATCACTGCTGAATACTCATCACTATACTACACAATCACTGCTGAACACTCCACCACTATACCACACAATTACTGCTGAATACTCCACCCCTATACTACACAATCACTGCTGAACACTCCACCACTATACTACACAATCACTGCTGAATACTCATCACTATACTACACAATCACTGCTGAACACTCCACCACTATACTACACAATCACTGCTGAACACTCCACCACTATACTACACAATTACTGCTGAACACTCCACCACTATACTACACAATCACTGCTGAACACTCCACCACTATACTACACAATTACTGCTGAACACTCCACCACTATACCACACAATTACTGCTGAATACTCCACCCCTATACTACACAATCACTACTGAACACTCCACCACTATACTACACAATCACTGCTGAATACTCATCACTATACTACACAATCACTACTGAACACTCCACCACTATACTACACAATCACTGCTGAACACTCCACCACTATACTACACAATCACTGCTGAATACTCATCACTATACTACACAATCACTGCTGAATACTCATCACTATACTACACAATCACTGCTGAACACTCCACCACTATACTACACAATCACTGCTGAATACTCATCACTATACTACACAATCACTGCTGAACACTCCACCACTATACCACACAATTACTGCTGAATACTCCACCCCATACTACACAATCACTACTGAACACTCCACCACTATACTACACAATCACTGCTGAATACTCATCACTATACTACACAATCACTGCTGAACACTCCACCACTATACTACACAATCACTGCTGAATACTCATCACTATACTACACAATCACTGCTGAACACTCCACCACTATACCACACAATTACTGCTGAATACTCCACCCCTATACTACACAATCACTGCTGAACACTCCACCACTATACTACACAATCACTGCTGAATACTCATCACTATACTACACAATCACTGCTGAACACTCCACCACTATACTACACAATCACTGCTGAACACTCCACCACTATACTACACAATCACTGCTGAACACTCCACCATTATACTACACAATCACTGCTGAACACTCCACCACTATACTACACAATCACTGCTGAATACTCCACCACTATACTACACAATCACTGCTGAACACTCCACCACTATACTACACAATCACTGCTGAATACTCATCACTATACTACACAATAACTGCTGAACACTCCACCACTATACTACACAATCACTGCTGAACACTCCACCACTATACTACACAATCACTGCTGAATACTCCACCACTATACTACACAATCACTGCTGAACACTCCACCACTATACCACACAATCACTGCTGAACACTCCACCATTATACCACACAATCACTGCTGAACACTCCACCACTATACCACACAAATACCGCTGAATACTCCACCCCTATACTACACAATCACTGCTGAACACTCCACCACTATACTACACAATCACTGCTGAATACTCATCACTATACTACACAATCACTGCTGAACACTCCACCACTATACTACACAATCACTGCTGAACACTCCACCACTATACTACACAATCACTGCTGAATACTCCACCACTATACTACACAATCACTGCTGAACACTCCACCATTATACCACACAATCACTGCTGAACACTCCACCACTATACTACACAATCACTGCTGAACACTCCACCACTATACTACACAATCACTGCTGAACACTCCACCACTATACTACACAATCACTGCTGAACACTCCACCACTATACCACACAATTACTGCTGAATACTCCACCCCTATACTACACAATCACTACTGAACACTCCACCACTATACTACACAATCACTGCTGAATACTCATCACTATACTACACAATCACTGCTGAACACTCCACCACTATACTACACAATCACTGCTGAATACTCATCACTATACTACACAATCACTGCTGAACACTCCACCACTATACCACACAATTACTGCTGAATACTCCACCCCTATACTACACAATCACTGCTGAACACTCCACCACTATACTACACAATCACTGCTGAATACTCATCACTATACTACACAATCACTGCTGAACACTCCACCACTATACTACACAATCACTGCTGAACACTCCACCACTATACTACACAATCACTGCTGAACACTCCACCATTATACTACACAATCACTGCTGAACACTCCACCACTATACTACACAATCACTGCTGAATACTCCACCACTATACTACACAATCACTGCTGAACACTCCACCACTATACTACACAATCACTGCTGAATACTCATCACTATACTACACAATCACTGCTGAACACTCCACCACTATACTACACAATCACTGCTGAACACTCCACCACTATACTACACAATCACTGCTGAATACTCCACCACTATACCACACAATCACTGCTGAATACTCATCACTATACTACACAATCACTGCTGAACACTCCACCACTATACTACACAATCACTGCTGAACACTCCACCACTATACTACACAATCACTGCTGAATACTCATCACTATACTACACAATCACTGCTGAACACTCCACCACTATACTACACAATCACTGCTGAACACTCCACCACTATACTACACAATCACTGCTGAACACTCCACCACTATACCACACAATCACTGCTGAACACTCCACCATTATACCACACAATCACTGCTGAATACTCCACCATTATACTACACAATCACTGCTGAACACTCCACCACTATACTACACAATTACTGCTGAACACTCCACCACTATACTACACAATCACTGCTGAACACTCCACCACTATACTACACAATTACTGCTGAACACTCCACCACTATACCACACAATTACTGCTGAATACTCCACCCCTATACTACACAATCACTACTGAACACTCCACCACTATACTACACAATCACTGCTGAATACTCATCACTATACTACACAATCACTGCTGAACACTCCACCATTATACTACACAATCACTGCTGAACACTCCACCACTATACTACACAATCACTGCTGAACACTCCACCACTATACCACACAATCACTGCTGAACACTCCACCATTATACCACACAATCACTGCTGAATACTCCACCATTATACTACACAATCACTGCTGAACACTCCACCACTATACTACACAATTACTGCTGAACACTCCACCACTATACCACACAATCACTGCTGAACACTCCACCACTATACTACACAATCACTGCTGAACACTCCACCACTATACTACACAATCACTGCTGAACACTCCACCACTATACTACACAATCACTGCTGAACACTCCACCACTATACCACACAATTACTGCTGAATACTCCACCACTATACTACACAATCACTACTGAACACTCCACCATTATACTACACAATCACTGCTGAATACTCCATCACTATACTACACAATCACTGCTGAACACTCCACCACTATACTACACAATCACTGCTGAATACTCCACCACTATACTACACAATCACTGCTGAACACTCCACCACTATACCACACAATTACTGCTGAATACTTCACCCCTATACTACACAATCACTACTGAACACTCCACCACTATACTACACAATCACTGCTGAATACTCATCACTATACTACACAATCACTGCTGAACACTCCACCACTATACTACACAATCACTGCTGAACACTCCATCACTATACTACACAATCACTGCTGAACACTCCACCACTATACCACACAATTACTGCTGAATACTCCACCCCTATACTACACAATCACTGCTGAACACTCCACCACTATACTACACAATCACTGCTGAATACTCCATCACTATACTACACAATCACTGCTGAACACTCCACCACTATACTACACAATCACTGCTGAACACTCCACCACTATACTACACAATCACTGCTGAACACTCCACCATTATACTACACAATCACTGCTGAACACTCCACCACTATACTACACAATCACTGCTGAATACTCCACCACTATACTACACAATCACTGCTGAACACTCCACCACTATACTACACAATCACTGCTGAATACTCCACCACTATACTACACAATCACTGCTGAACACTCCACCACTATACTACACAATCACTGCTGAATACTCATCACTATACTACACAATCACTGCTGAACACTCCACCACTATACTACACAATCACTGCTGAACACTCCACCACTATACCACACAATCACTGCTGAATACTCCATCACTATACTACACAATCACTGCTGAACACTCCACCACTATACTACACAATCACTGCTGAACACTCCACCACTATACTACACAATCACTGCTGAATACTCCATCACTATACTACACAATCACTGCTGAACACTCCACCACTATACTACACAATCACTGCTGAACACTCCACCACTATACTACACAATCACTGCTGAACACTCCACCACTATACCACACAATCACTGCTGAACACTCCACCATTATACCACACAATCACTGCTGAACACTCCACCACTATACCACACAAATCACCGCTGAATACTCCACCCCTATACTACACAATCACTGCTGAACACTCCACCACTATACTACACAATCACTGCTGAATACTCCATCACTATACTACACAATCACTGCTGAACACTCCACCACTATACTACACAATCACTGCTGAACACTCCACCACTATACTACACAATCACTGCTGAATACTCCACCACTATACTACACAATCACTGCTGAACACTCCACCATTATACCACACAATCACTGCTGAACACTCCACCACTATACTACACAATCACTGCTGAACACTCCACCACTATACTACACAATCACTGCTGAACACTCCACCACTATACTACACAATCACTGCTGAATACTCCACCACTATACTACACAATCACTGCTGAACACTCCACCACTATACTACACAATCACTGCTGAACACTCCACCATTATACCACACAATCACTGCTGAACACTCCACCACTATACCACACAATTACCGCTGAATACTCCACCCCTATACTACACAATCACTGCTGAACACTCCACCACTATACTACACAATCACTGCTGAATACTCATCACTATACTACACAATCACTGCTGAACACTCCACCACTATACTACACAATCACTGCTGAACACTCCACCTCTATACTACACAATCACTGCTGAATACTCCACCACTATACTACACAATCACTGCTGAACACTCCACCATTATACCACACAATCACTGCTGAACACTCCACCACTATACTACACAATCACTGCTGAACACTCCACCATTATACTACACAATCACTGCTGAATACTCATCACTATACTACACAATCACTGCTGAACACTCCACCACTATACTACACAATTACTGCTGAACACTCCACCACTATACTACACAATTACTGCTGAATACTCATCACTATACTACACAATCACTGCTGAACACTCCACCACTATACTACACAATTACTACACAATTACTGCTGAACACTCCACCACTATACTACACAATCACTGCTGAATACTCCACCACTATACTACACAATCACTGCTGAACACTCCACCACTATATTACACAATCACTGCTGAACACTCCACCACTATACTACACAATTACTACACAATTACTGCTGAACACTCCACCACTATACTACACAATCACTGCTGAATACTCATCACTATACTACACAATCACTGCTGAACACTCCACCACTATACTACACAATTACTACACAATTACTGCTGAATACTCCACCACTATACTACACAATTACTGGTGAGTGAAATCTAAACATTTACCAGACAGTTATCGAATATATACATTTTAGTTGCATATTGCAAAATTTATTGGTAAATTCCGTGATTTCCTCTGATTGCAGTGGAGGATTGCACAGAGAGTAAAACATCGATCTTAGGATTTAAATGTTCTGAAAGTGATTTTGGCATTCTGGAAGTTTCACGAGTGCTGTTGAATTAGCCATGCCCCCTCTTTCCAAATCCCTGCACATCAAAGATACTGCAGAGACTGGCACCGAGCAGGAGACCATCATCCCATGGTTGTCATAATCAACAGCAAGAAAATAGAGTCTTCATCTGACAACTGTTATGAACAACATGGCATAAAAAAAGCCTCAGTAATTCTCTGTAACTACAATACTATGAGAACGTACAAAATGATTGACAGGCAGAAAGCGTCAGAGACCGCAGACACATTTTTATTTGTTGTTTACAAAGTCTAGTGATGTCACAGAGACCGGTGAGATATCTCACGACACTTATTTCATTAATATCTTTCAGGGAGTAGGAATATTTTTTGCATACATTTCCATGAAAAAATCACTAATAGTACCTTTAAGAATCGATATTCAGATTGTTCAAATGAAGATCGCGATGCATCGGAAAATCAATATTTTTACACAGTCCTAGTGTTTAAGCATGTAAAAGCCCAATCCTTAGTTAAGATAAAGGTGCCTCTGGTTGCTAGAAATAATTTTTTCACAGTTTAACTCATGACCAGCCAGCCAACCAAAACTAGACAATTTTATAGTTTAATATTTATTTATTTATATTTTCTCCCTTTTCTCTCCAATTTGGAATGCCCAATTCCCAATGCGTTCTAAGTCCTCGTGGTGGCGTAGTGACTCGCCTCAATCCAGGTGGTGGAGGACGAATCTGTTGCCTCCGCGTCTGAGACAGTCAATCTGCACATCTTATCACATGGTTTGTTGAGCATGTTATTGTGGAGACATAGCACATGTGGAGGCTTCACGCTATTCTCCGCGGCATCCACGCACAACTCACACACGCCCCACTGAGAGCGAACCACATTATATCGACCATGAGGAGGTTACCCCATGTGACTCTACCCTCCCTTGCAACCGGGCCAATTTGGTTGCTTAGGAGACCTGGCTGGAGTCCCTCAGCACGCCCTGGATTCGAACTCGCGACTCCAGGGGTAGTAGTCAGTGTCAATACTCGTTGAGATACCCAGACCCCCGCATAGTAAAATATTGAATGAATTAAATCATCAGCTAAATTTATTGGAGCTATTTTTTGTCAAATAAATTTCTGCACAACAGAGCATCACAGAGGTGAGATATTGCTTAAATAAAATAAAATAATTATAATATTATTGTATATTATTATAAGCCACTTTTCCACCATCGGGCCGAACGGTTCTGAGTATGGTACGGAACAGTTTCAGTAGCATTTCCACTTGAGCACGGTTTGGAACGGCACGATTATAAACCGTTCTCGGCCCAGAATTCTTAGCACGCTTAGCTAACCGTGCTCAACTGTGCTCAAGTCAAGTCAAGTCATTTTTATTTGTATAGCGCCTTTCACAACACATTTCAAAGCAGCTTTACAGAAAATCATGCATTAACAGAAAATGAAACTGTAATATCTATAAAGTCTTAGCATCATTGTGTAGTTTGATTAAATACAATTATGAAGTGTGTATAAAATAAGTAATTAAATAATAATTGTATTTAGAAACCCAGTGAGCGCCGTCGCCACAGACAGATCTGTTACGGACATTCTCCTGATTTCACTGCACCACAGTGGAAAAAGAAACTGTAACCGCGCCAACTGGCCCAGATTGGCACGGAATGGTATGGTTTTGCAATGAGAACTGTTCGGCCTGATGGTGGAAAGACGCTATTGATATATTATTATTAGAGTGAATATTACATTGCAATACTTTTTCTCATGATATTGTATCAGTACTTTAGATCCATGTATCAGTATTTATATCCAACTGTTTGTGTATTTATATCATGTAAACACACAACAAAGTTAATTTAATGAGCTCACCAAGCGACAAAAACGTGATGTTTCGAGCTACATGCTCTTCATTAGACATAAGTATATAACTGAAATATACCCAAATGAATTGGAATTGATTTGTTATTGTATCAAATTATGATATCGTGATGTATCACAATATATTGAATCGTGAAGTGTGTATTGCAATATGTATTGTATCATGAGGTACCAGGTGATACCCAGCCCTATCTGTCAGAGTTCAATTTCATGTGTCTGTTTAAATCAATTTTAATTTATTTTAATTTATCAATTTTAATTATTTTGGCAGAAAACCGAGTGAAGCCCTTTGAGTTTCAGTCGTTTCCCACATGTGGATATGCTGGTCGCTACATGGCCTAGTGTAATTATTAGCTATACTACAAAAGGCTAGGATTAACTTACATAAATATGTAGGCTAATCTATATGTGTTGAAAATGAATGAGCTCTGCTCTCAGTTATTAATACACACACAGCATGTGATGATAATGATGTGTGTTTTCAGTGTATGAGCGGCAGGCTTCACACATTCACTTTGACACGTGCAGCACTCGCAGACTGTACTGTATATTTATTGAATTAAATCGCAGCCTGTTGCAGTTTAATAATCAAACTAAGACATATTACAATTTTTATTTGATTAATTATGCATTCAAATATTAATTTTTATCCCAAATATGTCAAATTCCATGGAATTCTGTGTTTTCAAGTTAATTCCATTCTGCAATTCTGTCCGCATCATGGAAATCATAGGGCTGTTTAATGTGCAGAGAGAACAATAAATATGTCATGTATAGTAGGGGTCGACCGATAGTGGAATTTGCCAGTACCGATAACTAGGGCTGTCAGTTGGGCAGAGAAACTAAATTAGAATTTTTACCTTAAAAAGGTAAAACCCTAAATTCATATTAAATTTGAATTTTGAAGTCAGCTGATTTTAGTCTATTAGGCGCATTGAATACATTTAACCATACAGCACTGTGTTATATTGTTGCAAAGAACATTCCCGGCTGTTAAAAAAACATTCCATTTTAAACTAAAGTGCATAAAGTGTTCTCAAATTTTAAGTCAAAAGTAAAACGAGGGGGGAAGCTCTTCAATAGGCAGTTCTGTGTGAACATGGTGTTAAACTTGCACTTATGCCACAGTATATACTACCACAGACTCAAACTTCATAATAACAGTGATATACCACAGTGTTTCTCATTAATTACAGCTGTATGTAGGGTAGAATTATTCTCAGATAGCAGTGCTATTCGTCTGAACTCGGTGGTAAAGCGGCTCATGATCCCTGGTCAGGGGCTGTTCAATCAAACGAAACACAACAGAAAGGAACAGAACACGAGGATCTCGAGACACACATTTCCAACTTGAACTCCTTTACAGACAAACCCATTGCTTAATCTGAGAAATGCTGATAAGAGAGCAAGACGCAACGGCCAAAGACCTCCACCTACTGTAAGGGGCTGTTCACACCAAACGCTTTTGCACATCTTTGTTTTGCTTTGTTTTTGTTTATTCAGTGTCCCGTGCAGGAGAGCTGTTTTTTAGATGCTGTGTCAAGTTAAAAAGACTTTAAAACGCGTCTCGAGACAACTGGTTTCTGTTAAACTGTATTTTGTTGCGCTTCATCATTTTTTAGCATAAGAATGTGATCGGTCTGAAGTCATCGCCAGCGCTTGGCACACATCCAAAATTCAAATGCGCAGTTTTAGCATATGCGTATTTTTCTTAAATTCGACGAATATTAAAATTTTGAATTTGACAGCCCTACCAATAACTAAGGTGGTGGAAAAGGCCGATAACCGATTAATCGGCCGAAAGTTTTTAAAATCGATTCATAGAATATTACAACATTATCTTAGTCAGCACAGACATACAGGCCAGAGTATAAAATGAATAAAATCCCAGATTTAGTTTATTATTCAACCAAAATCCCAATAATAGCAGAATGGGTGCATAACATGGGACCTTTAACACTAAACAAGCCTGAAACACATTGGGGACTCTTATTTTGAAATGACGTAGACTTGGCTCTGTTACAGTGCTCTATATTTAATATTAACCAAATTAAGATTTTTAAAGCCTAGATATTATTATTATTCACAATATATGAAGTTATATGTGCTGATGAGGGATGCAATGCTGGGCGGATTACTAGGTATTGATCAGGTACTGATTACAAATTACATGACAAACAATGCAATCAGTAACATAATCTCATAGATGAAAAGTTTGGGGTGATATAATCTGATTACTTTTGGATTACCTTTGGATTACTTTCAATCTAATTCTATTTTATTTTGTCACATGCATTTGAGAAGGATAATCATTTTCACATAAAAGTACAAAGAGAAAGAAAATGTATTCCATTCTTTATGACTAACAAAAAGAGCCTCACAAAAAGAGCTCCTTATGACATTTTTAAAAAGTGCATTAAACTAGGGATGGCACCGATATGATAGCTGGATTGGTATCAGGTCCGATACTGATGTTTTTACCCAGATCGGGTATCGGTCCGACGAGCCCGATACCGCATATTGGTCATTGACGTTTCTGTCAATCTGAAATAATGACGTAAATAACCTTCAAATCACCATTAAAGTTCATATAACTCGTGCATTTTATTCAGGCTCTTACAGTCATCCAAAAGCTTTGTGAATTGCCATAGGCTGTGTTTAATAATAAATATACAGTCAGCATGCACAGCTAAGTAGTATCTGGCTTTACTGAACGAGCGCCGCTCTGCCGACATTAGGGCTGAAACGATTAGTCAACATTATCGACAACGTCGACAATAAAAAAATTGTCTACAAAATGTTTAGTTGTTGAATATTTATTTGATGTAATTTAACGTAACATGAGATCACATTAAACTCTAATGATGACGTGTGAGAGCATCACTGCAGTTCATGACTGACTGAAGAAGAATTACACAGATCACAGATGAACTCTAAACTTTCCAAACAGCGTTACATCTTTAATGCAGTTATATTTAATGCGTTACATCTTTAATGCAGTTATATTTAATGCGTTACATCTTTAATGCGGTCATATTTAATGCGTTACATCTTTAATGTGGTCATATTTAATGCGTTACATCTTTAATGCGGTGATATTTAATGCGTTACATCTTTAATGCAGTTATATTTAATGCGTTACATCTTTAATGCGGTCATATTTAATGCGTTACATCTTTAATGTGGTCATATTTAATGCGTTACATCTTTAATGCGGTGATATTTAATGCGTTACATCTTTAAAGCGGTAATATTTACATCTTTAATGCAGTTATATTTAATGCGTTACATCTTTAATGCAGTTATATTTAATGCGTTACATCTTTAAAGCGGTTATATTTAATGCGTTACAGCTTTAATGCGGTGATATTTAATGCGTTACATCTTTAATGCAGTTATATTTAATGTGTTACAGCTTTAATGCGGTGATATTTAATGCGTTACATCTTTAAAGCGGTTATATTTAATGCGTTACATCTTTAAAGCGGTTATATTTAATGCGTTACATCTTTAATGCGGTTATATTTAATGCGTTACATCTTTAATGCGGTTATATTTAATGCGTTACATCTTTAAAGCGGTAATATTTAATATGTTACATCTTTAATGCGGTTATATTTAATGCGTTACATCTTTAATGCGGTTATATTTAATGTGTTACAGCTTTAATGCGGTGATATTTAATGCGTTACATCTTTAAAGCGGTTATATTTAATGCGTTACATCTTTAATGCAGTTATATTTAATGCGTTACATCTTTAAAGCGGTTATATTTAATGCGTTACATCTTTAATGCGGTTATATTTAATGCGTTACATCTTTAAAGCGGTTATATTTAATGCGTTACAGCTTTAATGCGGTGATATTTAATGCGTTACATCTTTAATGCAGTTATATTTAATGTGTTACAGCTTTAATGCGGTGATATTTAATGCGTTACATCTTTAATGCGGTGATATTTAATGCGTTACATCTTTAATGCAGTTATATTTAATGTGTTACATCTTTAATGCGGTTATATTTAATGCGTTACAGCTTTAATGCGGTTATATTTAATGCGTTACATCTTTAATGCAGTTATATTTAATGCGTTACATCTTTAAAGCGGTTATATTTAATGCGTTACATCTTTAATGCAGTTATATTTAATGCGTTACATCTTTAATGCAGTTATATTTAATGCGTTACATCTTTAAAGCGGTTATATTTAATATGTTACATCTTTAATGCGGTTATATTTAATGTGTTACATCTTTAATGCAGTTATATTTAATGCGTTACATCTTTAATGCGGTGATATTTAATGCGTTACATCTTTAATGCAGTTATATTTAATGCGTTACATCTTTAAAGCGGTTATATTTAATGCGTTACATCTTTAATGCAGTTATATTTAATATGTTACATCTTTAATGCAGTTATATTTAATGTGTTACATCTTTAATGCGGTGATATTTAATGCGTTACATCTTTAAAGCAGTTATATTTAATGCGTTACATCTTTAATGCAGTTATATTTAATGCGTTACATCTTTAAAGCGGTTATATTTAATATGTTACATCTTTAATGCGGTGATATTTAATGCGTTACATCTTTAAAGCAGTTATATTTAATGTGTTACAGCTTTAGTAAAGTTCAAATAATACAGAAGCAGATCATGTAAATAACTACAGACTCTGAAACGGTCATTTCTCTGTGCGGTCAGCACCTCTTCTATGAGTTGTGTGAATGTCCCGATCTAAGGGGGAGAGATTGAAACTGCACACGTCTGATGCACACTCTGTCACGGGACGCTCATCCCTCGAGCGCACACGCTTAATGCAGCTAGATTATGACATGATGACTCGAGACTTATTGAATCATAATATATGTGTCACTATGCATTTCTTATCATGAAGAAAACTGGCAATATGCAGCTTTATTAATAAGAGAGAGTTTGAGTTAAAGATGGATTGAAGTGAACAGAAAGGTGAGAGAGGGTAGTCTTCACCCCATTATACACCGCAACAATATACATTTTTGATTTGTTTCTGTTTTGGCTTGTTTTCCAATATAAATATCTGAAACTCCTTTAAAACAATGTACATTTACTTTAGCAGCTATACTGCAGAAGAATTTATTTATTTTTTATCTGAGAATGTTTTAGCTAGATATTACCTCTCAACACATGATATCACTTCTGTTGTCTTGTGTGTGCTGTACATGTGCAACCCTTTTGAGAAACGGTCTTTATTTCTGCAGTTACATGTGATGCAGCTGGTGGCGCTTTGCTTTACAATCACAGTCTTGCGTTAAAAAAGATTCTCCTCAGTGTCAGAACTGTGTGAAGTGCCATTTATCTCTCTCACTGTTCTTTAGCTTTCTGGGATTTGTAGTTACTTATAGCATCGGCGTGCCCATAATGCACTGTGGCCTCATTAGGCTACACAGGCCGAACAATTAACACAGAGTCGCCTGTCTTCTCAAATGAAGGAGCGAGTTAGTGAGTCTGGACCAGATGTGATTATCTCCAGCACTTCCTGTGAAGAGCTTCACTCCATCAGGGCCTCCAGGATTAATGAGCAAAGCTGTTTATCATGTTCCACCAACAATAGCACACACAGTGAGTTTTGTTTATGCAATTTGTTTGACAGATATCATGTTTACTGCTTATTAAATGATAGCAGCTATTTGGGGCATTGCTATCTCATTTGTGACCCATAATTCTGGCCTGGTGATTCGCTGCTCTTTGTATCAGAGGTGTGAAGTAATCCTCCAGTGTTTGGGGCAATTTTCCCACAATACCATCATTTTAATTGGTTTTTAACACCCCTGGCAGCGATGACGCTGTAGGGTGCATATGAGAATGAGAAGAGTCATTGTTGGTTTACTAAAACATTCTCTTCAGTGAGAGCAATACTCCAGGTCAATTATCACTTCTTTGACAATAACAGCACACACATGTGCTATTTTTGTGGAGGGCTGTTAGCTCTAAATTTGAGTGTTGGTTCTCACAGTAGCCAGCTCGAGCGAGCAGT
Source organism: Myxocyprinus asiaticus (assembly GCF_019703515.2). Classification (NCBI taxonomy): domain Eukaryota; kingdom Metazoa; phylum Chordata; class Actinopteri; order Cypriniformes; family Catostomidae; genus Myxocyprinus; species Myxocyprinus asiaticus. The sequence continues at coordinate 44,802,439 of NC_059374.1, read as the reverse complement.
AATGGCGTTTACACGGCAATCGGGCCCTTTCTCAGCCATGACATGTGTTCGTGCGGGACATTTACCTGTAGTTCATTCCCAGGGTTAAGGTTGCACTGCTGTTTCCTTCAGAGAAAATCTGCACCCATCTTCACGAAGGGTCGTTTGGCATCCTGAGGGAAGGTGAATCCTTCAGCGCTCATGATGTGTGACTGTACTATTGGTGTCCCATTAGACTTCAGTTCGAGGGTCAGGGAAGTGTCACAGCTCGGGTGCAAAAAGCTCTTCCCCCCTCATCCATTTCCACTTAATATTTCACTAAACACATTTTTTGCCCATCTTGCTGAAAGCTCTCACACCTTGCCAACTCCTGTATCATCCTCCATCTTCCATTCTGGCCGCTGCTGAAATCTGAAACTGTTTGTCACACAATGTTGGTTGCTGACTTCATCTCATCAGATGATTGTTTTCTGCTGTATGTAAAATTTCTGTTTCTGTAATCTGTGCTGTTATTGGCATTTTCAGTGGTAAATGAGGGGCGGATTCACTAAATAGTTGCATTACTTATTCACGTGGTATTTCAGTGCAAAAACCTCCATCTTAATCATTAACTAGGGCCCTACGGTCTGCCGAAGTAAAAGTTTCCTGCCAAAATAAAAGCAGGATGAGGGTAATTGAAACTACAGAAATATATTACTACTGTATAAAATATGAATCTATGTAATATAAGTAGTATCAATAATACTGCTAATAACAATAATTTTACATGAATTTGTTTTCTATTAATTATAATTATTATTAAGCAATATCACACAAACATGCAGTGATTCATGTATCGCAGCCTGTGACACGTCTCTGTACTTTATTTGACCCAAAATAACTGCGATGTTTTGTTGAACATTAATTCACATTTGTTTAGTTCAATGAATTCATTTGAATATACTGTATACTGGTTTGATGATAAAATTGTATTTAAACATAAGACATGGAAATCAGAAAATAATTCAAACAGAAAAAGTAAAAAATAAATAAAACAGGTTTCATATAAGTGTAATCAGTGCTAAATGTGCTGAAATAGCTCTGTATTTAAATGAAGTTCTTGTCTTTGTTTTCAGCTGCAAATTAAGCTAATTATAGAATTTATTCACAAAAGTTTGTTATTTGCCTTGGGCAAACATTTTAAACTATTACTGCACACAGACAGCAGGCAGAAAATTGTGTTTAACCTCGCGTGACAGCGCGTGCACATGTGTGGACATTATATTTTGTCTTCGCTATAAGCAACACATAATTTAAATGAATAAAAACGGACTGAATACTGTTCACAAGACTCTAGACTGTCATTTAAGGGTTAAACTTCAGCCGCACGAGTCACGTGACACAACAGCATGACGTTGATTTCCGTGAAGCGCTTCTACATGCGCAGCACCAACAAAAGTGCCTCTGATAAGAAATCTCTTTAAGTTTCTTCACTGAAACCTGTTTGGGTGTAAAGAGTAGAGTCTCTAGTTTCATTTGATATGCCACTTTAAAAAATCAGTTCATTCTTCGCACGTCAGCGTCCTGATAAACATGATGTGCACATATGTGGACACTGGAACTGCATTTCCTCAAAAGTAGAAAAACATGTTATTTTAAATAACTTTCAACTCTAACACATCTGTGGGTCATTTCACTTCATTTTAATATACATTTTGTTATATTTTATTTTGTTATCACTACAATACAATTCTATTCATTAACATTAATAAATATATTCCTATATTTACTGAACATTATCACATTGAGAATAAATGTATTCATGCAAAAGCTGATAAATGTGTCTTTCAGAGACTTTATATGAGTTAGGATGAAAATAAGGTGCATTTCAAACTGTTCTGAGATCAGTGCAGACAGACAGCACACTGGAGGTTAAGTCATTCACTAAATAGGGAGCAAGGGAGCATCCTATAGCTCTCTATGCAGTTAAGTGCATTCACTCCTAAAATCTGATCAAAAGTTCAGTTTCAGGCTGCAGATGATGTTTGGATCACTCAACATGTTTGACAGACATGTGACAATGATAATCAGTACATAGATTCAGAATTTATAATGTATCATTTTATTTTAACATGATTGACAGTGATTGGATGATGCTGGACATTACTTTGAATCAGAATTAATTATGATAATTTATGATGTAATGTCTGTAACATGAATAATCAACACTCCTGGAAACATCATAAACTATTTGATGAAAGAAATCTGACTTTCTATAGTTTGATATTATTTAAAATTTCACAACTTAGTCCCGCTGTCCACATATGAGGACATACATTTTTAGGAAAACTATTGAAAAATACACAGCAGTCACGCGGGGAGGTTAAGAAAGATAGTTCATTCAATGATCAAATGATGGGAAAGAGTGTTAAAATCACATATTTATCCAGTATATCCAGATGAGTGACGTAATTGAGCACACTTTCCAGTCCCTCCAGGGTTTTGTGATTTTGCGATTGCAAGAATGAATGCAAATTCAACCACTCTCCCATTATATGTGGTAGTTTGTAATTTTGTCTCATCACCGTAATTTTCCGCATAAACCATCTGAAATAATCCGATTGTTTTTCTCCATATTGACAGTGGCAAAACAAGTGCTCAGCCACTATTCTACAGTATCACCTCCACAATAACAGAGTAAGCGTCTCCTCTTTGTCTTTACACGAATATTAAAGTGAAACCAGAATGTTTTACAATCACTGTCAAAATCCTTGTCTAAACTTTTAAAGCGGCACATGTACATCACAGCTAGTGTTTAATATTGACGCGCTCGTCCGCTCTAAATGGTCAGAGGTTTGGGTTGGTGACGGCCTCAGTTCATTTGGAGTGCTCAAATAATGCACTGTTGCACCAGAAAATGCGCTTTCATGATTGGCATTTCTATATTCGCTTAATATTCCCTTATTTGGATAGTACAATGTGATTAGAATTGAAAGTGCTCAATAATCGTGGCTAAATCAAATGATCGCGATCAGGCGATGTAATAATTGTGCAAGGCCTAAACACTGAATCCTCATTTGTGTTTTTAGTTTACAGTTTTATTGTTTAACTTTTCTATAGCTTACTTGCATTGTCTGAGGCAGAATATTTTAATGTAAATATCATTATGGGTCTTCCATTGAACTCATCACAGGGTTTCCTTCTTAAATGTGTGGTATTTTTGTGTGTATTTATTATTGTTTGCTGGCACACTGCATGTTCAGTTGTTGTGTACTAGAACAATTATAGGAAATTGCACTTATGCTGTCATTGACACACATTGCACACGTATACTGTGATTATTTGTGAGTTTTCACTTCAAAACAACACCACAAATAGCAATTTTTGAGAAAAGCAGCGTTAAACTCATTTTGGGCCGCAATACTCAGGAAAAAGTGCCAAGAAATCCATGTGGGATTGACTTTCATCATGTTAAAGAGTTGACTGAGGTGTGTAGATGACAGATCATGTCTTCTCTGTATCTGACTGACCTGTCAGATGGGGAACTCCACCATGAAAATTACATTTAGCACTCATTTTATGGGCACATTTGAGCTGTTGCCTGATTTGCATAAGTCCTTTAGTGAATTGGGCACTAAAGCAGACATCACGTGCCAGTAAACAGCGCAGGACTTTCTCTGAGAACTGAGAACATCCTCCACATGAACTGAACAGTTAGCTGGTTTTGTGCAGTCTTTGTTTCTGCTGATGTCTTTTGATAAGATAAAGGGACACAGAGCTATAATCTGTATTTGAACAGATTAATCTGTTCTCTAGACTGCTCAACACTAGACAAAAACAACCCTCTTCATATCCGACTCTCAGTCCAGTCATGTTCGACTCACATGTCCACATTAGAGCAGAAACATCTGAGTTTAGGATAGCATGCTACTATTCTACTCATGCTCTTTCTGCAGTGTGTATACTGTGAACAGTATGTGAATTTCCTGTATGCATATACAATACCTGCATGATCTACTACATCTGTTTAAATGTGCAGTATACAACAGAGTGTGAGAGACTCCCAAAATGCAATGCACTTGATTGACATATTCCAGTTTTTAGACTGTTTATCCCTTCTGGTTTTACTTCACTAAAGCACAGGAAAGACAAAGAGAAAAAGGCGAGAGGTTTACCATCATTTGCCGAGGAGTTTTGTATGCCACCTGACACCAACACACAGAAAGGTAAACGTTCACAGACTACCTAAAAAGGACATTTATTGACTAAATATTATACAAGTAACGTAACAGAGGTGGGACCAAGTCTTTGTTGTGTAAGTCTCAAGTCATCAACTTTAAGCGTCAAGTCTTTAAACAAGTAATTAGTGCTCTTTGCCCAAATTAGTGTCCGAGTATTAATTATTAAGTGATAAAACTATAGTTATTACGCCCTCCACAGTATTAGCATATCTTAGCACAATGTGTGGACTTTTCAGATGGTCCCTTACCCACCGTTGGAAAAATGTCCATCCTAATGTTAAATTAACGATCTGGAGTGATTTCCCGTGACACCATCTGACCATCTTAAATGGATAGTTCACACACACACACACACACACACTCACACACATACACACTCACACACTCACACAAACACTCACACACACTCACACACTCACACAAACACTCACTCACACACACACTCACACACACACTCAGACACACACACACACACACACACTCACACAAACACACACACTCACTCACAAACACTCACACTCACACACACTCACACAAACACTCACACACACTCACACACTCACACAAACACTCACTCACACACACACTCACACACACACTCAGACACACACACACACACACTCACACAAACACACACACTCACACACTCACAAACACTCACACAAACACTCTCACACACACACACACAAACACTCACACACACTCACACAAACACTCACACACACTCAGACACACACACACACACACACACACACACTCAGACACACACACACTCAGACACACACACACACACTCACACAAACACTCTCACACACACACACACACACACACACTCACACAAACACTCACACACACTCAGACACACACACACACACACACACACACTCACACAAACACTCACACACACTCAGACACACACACACACACACACACACACTCAGACACACACACACTCAGACACACACACACACACACACACACACACTCACACTCACTCACAAACACTCACACACAGTAACACACACACACACACACTCACACACAGTAACACACACACACTCACACACAGTAACACACACACACTCACACACTCACACAAACACTTACACACTCAGACACACACACTCACTCACACAAACACACTCACACTCACACACACTCACACACACACACTCACACAAATGTGCTGTACTCAGAATTGCTTGTATATCAGTTTGAGGAATTGTGTGTTGTTGTGAAGGAAAGATCAGCAAAGTGTGTTTCTCCTGTTTTCAGTGTATGAGCGACCGGTTTTACACATTCACTTTGACACGTGCAGACTGCATATATTTAATTAAATCTCCACCTTGTGTGGTTTAATAATCATACTATGACATAAAACATGTGTATTAATTATGCATTTAAACATTCATTTTATCCCACAAATGTAATGTTTATAGTTAATTTCTTGTTAAATGACTGGATTCTGCAATTCCATCTGTTTTCCGCATCATAGAAATCATAAGGATAATTCAGGAGGCTCCAATAATCTGAGACCACATTCAATATCTGGAATCAAATCAACAAAGTTGTGGAGTTTTGACAAATGTAGAACAATGAAAGGTTTTTGTAACATATTTCTGTCTCTTATCAAATACAATAAATTAGTGACATTAATTATGGGAACTCGTTTGTAAAGATGGTCAGATTTTCCTTTGAAGCACACAAGAAGCAAACTCATGTTCAGTTTTCACACAAATTGTTATGCTGATTATGTCATTTGTAATGACACATTTAGTATTAAATTAGAAAAGAAAGTGAAACCGAGTATTTTCACTAGTGTTCTCACTGTCACTTGTGATGTTGACCGGACGACATGAGTGTCTTTGTGTTTTTGCAGTGTGGAGATTTTCCATCAGATCTGTCAGTCACGTGTTCTCCGATTGTTATTTGAGTCGCAGCGGCTCCGTGTCATGTCCATTTCACAGATGGACTGGCAGAAACCAAACACACATGAGTCAGACAGGAAATAATTGTGTTGTGCTGAATTCTCAGTGGTGGACTGCACACATGACATTTAAATCAAAAGCATTTTGTTGCTGATGTTAAAATAATTATAGTGTGATATGAGTTATTTATATCATTTTCCTCATTATGACTATTCAGATTTGACTCTGATTAGATTAACAATCGTCTTGATTAAACAAACAGCAGTTATTGTGTAGGATAATGTAAGGTTTAGTGTAGTTCGAGTTAGAGCTCATCCTGTGGTGAAACATGGATGTGTTCCTCCCAGTCAGTGAAGCAGCTTTCAGTGAGGCATCTGCCTGCTGGAAAAATGCTTTTCCCTGAAAGTTTTTAAACTCGCTTTAAATGTTGGACTCGTGGTGTAGCACATGACAGTTTGAGCTGTGATGCAGGTTTGAGTCCAGCTCTTCTCCCATTCTCTACATCACTTCCTGTCCTCTTTATACTATGATTGTTAGTGGTGCACCGATCAGGAAATTTGAGGCCGATACCAATCTCCGATGTTTTTAACACTGAGATCGATCGTTACTGATTTTTTAAAAAAGTGTCCTTTGCCACACTTTTGCAAGTTATATTGTGCAGTTCTATGTTTATGCGCCACACAGTAAAATTACAGTAATATTTTATGATAAGCTTCCATTTGTTAACATTATTTAACAACATTACTGTAGTTAACATGAGCTAATCAGCTTAATGTTAGTTACTACCAGTGTTGTGAGGGTTACTTTTGAAATGTAATCCACTACAGATTACAGAATACATGCAGTTAAATGTAATTTGTAATGTATGCCATTAGATTACTCAAGGTCAGTAATGTAATCTAAATACTTTGGATTACTTCTTCAGCACTGGTAGATTTTTTCACTTGTTTTGACTATAAAAACTCTGCCAGTACAGTAAGACAAAATACACATGTTAAAAATACATTCTCTGAAAAACCGAAATATCTTATGCAGTGTTGTTTCTAAAACAAGATAAACTGATCTTGTTTTAAGGATTTTTAGATGTTTTTACAGGAAAACAATACAATTTTATCAAGAATATGATTTTTGCCCTAATATCAAAGGTCTTACTAGAAAAAAAGAAATTATGATCTAACATGAATTTTCTTGATATAAAAATATGATCATGTCTGGTAACATGTGCATGTAAAATGGCTAGAAATAGCATTTTAGCTTAGCATAAAGCTGACAATTTACACAAGGTTTATTTCTATTTCTTCTGCTCCAAACTTACTTCAAACGTACTTCTCTGTCTGCTCGTATGAATGTAACACATCATAAGAAAGTGTTTCACCGCTGTTCAAATGCACTTTGGATCGCATCATTTATATGTATAAATGTTTTCCATCTGAAAGGACTAAATATTAAATGAAACAAATGACAATAAAAAAGTAATCTCTTCAGTAATCAAAATACTTTTTGAATGTAACTGTATTCTAATTACCAATGATTTAAATTGTAACTGTAGTGGATTATAGGTACTTATATTTTGTATTTTAATTAGTCCCGTTACATGTATTCCGTTACTCCCCAACCCTGAAGTTACAACATATACATTTTTAAAATCAAAAGTTGTATTAGTTAATATTAGTTAATGCACTATGAACTAACAATGAACAATTGTATTTTTATTAACTAACATTATATTTAATAAATGCTGTAAAAATCTATTGTTCATTGTTTGTTCATGATACCTAATGCATTAACTAATGTTAACAAATGGAACCTTTTTATAAAGTTACCAAAATTACATTAAACTTACATGAATTATGAATTGCTAACATTTATTTGTATTGAAAACAGTTATTAATAGTTATTAATTCTGTTGTCAATATCAAAAGGTCATTGTGACGTATTGGTAAGCAGTAAAAACCATGAGAGCATCACACACAGCAGTGATACTTTCAAAAATAAGAAACATATATCCATTACAAGCTCAAAAACTGCTCCAGTGAGAAATCATTCATATTTATGATTTGTTTACTGTCTTTGGCGTCTTGTTGTAACACAAATCACGAATTAAGCAAATGCATGAAGACGCGGTGCCGTTATTGAAGGTTCAACTGTTACATCTGTGATTAGTGGTAATGTGACTAATATTAATCTGATTTAAATTGGGATCCTCACAGAATAGCGCTGAGATGAGTGACTGATGATGAGATATTGAGAACACGCATGTTTGATTGACACCACGAGTGAGCATATTGAAGTGCTCATGATCGCTCAAACAGTCTCTAGCGCTCAACACAACGTCTGATTGTCACGACTCACGTTACATCACGTGTACTCAGAGTTGTATTCGCATGTTTATTTGTTGTTCTTTATCCTCTCCATACTCACAGTGCAGCGAGTCAGACTTTAGAAAATGGACAACTTAATATTCATACACGTGTAATTCTTACACATTTTAAAAAACAAAACAGCATATTCATCTGAATAACATCATGTCTGAAAGTTTAAATTCGTGAATACTTAGAATTGCCAACAACTCGCCCTCCAGAGGTCACACTGTCATGCATCAAGGGTTGAGCAAGCGCTCATTCGTTAGAGGAGCAGTATATGCAAAAAAAATCGGCTCTGATTTTAGGCACAATGACCGATCACTGATTTAAGATGAATATCGGCCGATTTTGATCAGTGGCCAGTCGATCGATGCACCCCTAATCAGTGTTGAAGTGGTGAAAAGGCTAAAAATAAAAACACACTTCCCTTCACTGATGATTAGGCTTGGGATCAATGCCTTTTTCACACATCAATAATTAGAAGATTTATCAATATATATCAGGATTTTTTCAGATATAAATAGGGCTACCCGTTGCACAATTGTCTTTGTATTTACCGACATATTTCTCAACACAACTTTGGTATAGTGTGAGCGGAACGGTAAATTAAAGGCGGTTGCACACCGGACACATCTGGCGGACGACATGGCGCATTATAACATTTTAAATATTTATTTTCAATGAAGGTACATACACAGCATGGGCTCACCGTCTCTCGAGGCTGCTCAAAAATCTGCTGTTTACATATGTCCTACTGGATGTTGTATTACAGATGCAGATTCCCTACATGCTTCCCTACTTCACATGGTTCATAAATATTAAAAGTGAATGAATCGTTTTTGTTCAACTCCATACACTGACTCATAGTTTTCGTTCACTGATGTCTCTCCTTTCGAATCCAATAAGCTCTAGTTTAAATCACCAGACTTTTTTGTGGCTTTCGTGAATGTAAAGACTGACTATAGTGCGAGCCAATAGCATTCGAGTGTGGGCTGTGAAGGAGCATATCATTGGTTTGACTCACTGAATGAGTGAGGATCAGGATCTGTTGACCGACTGAAGGAGAGGAGACGGTATGTCGTTTGTTTACTTTGGTAATCTCGTTCAACAAGGAGAAAAAGTGGCTGGATGAAATATGATTAAAAGTACCCAATGACATCACAATGACATCAGGACATAATTGAATCAGTTATAATTATTTTTAGTATAATGTTGACTTTTTGTATAGTCATGCACTGCAGTTCACAAAATGATAGGTATGCTTTGTTGTCATTTGTGGGGGAAATGCTTATGATGCTTAAGCATCATTGAATTATCTTAGTACATTTGTAGATATGCAAATTTTAAGTAAAAAAGAGATGAGTAAGTGAGTGAATCTCTGGTGAGGTGCTGCTTTGAGTTTAATTGTGCTGTTTAGCCACTCCACTTGGCCACATCATGATTCCACACATGAGGAAGAGCGTGACTGTGAGAGGAAGAAAGAGCTGACTGGGTGTTTTCAGAGCGTCTTGTGTAAGCAGAACTCGTGAGATTTATGAGTGTCTGTTAGAAGCACTCAGTGTAATAGAGTCACTAATATGAGCTGAATGATTCAGTCTGATTCACTGATTCACTGCTTAAATCACACACCACACACACATTCATGAGTCTATTTGACCATCACAAACCAGAAATCACTATCTTTTAGTGTGTGTTTCTTGTTGAGTTTTACAACTCAAGATGAGGTTTTTTGTCATTGTACAGCAAGATTAATTTTTATGGCCGAAGTGGTTGTTACAAATCTTTTTGATCTATCGACAGAACCAGTTTTAACTTGGTTCAGTATGCCTGTATGATTGTAAGTCATGTAACAGGTTGATGAATACACATCCTTACATGTTAACACGTCTAAATCCTGAGAAATATGACATATAAAAATGAAAACTACCATCAGACATGCAGTATGTATCTTTACTGCAGTCAAAAAAAAAAAAAAAAAGCAAAGACATAGTATTACATAAGTATTACATTATTTTTATTTGCATATCCTTTCACAAACAATAGCCTTCATTTGGGAGCATTTGAATTATTTAGAGTTACTGAAGACGACGGATTTAAAACATGCAGACAGACGTCATATAAACATACACATCCTACAAATGGGACAGGAATCAACAAATTGTCCGACAACAAACTATTGAATTTAATATTTTAAGGTATGGTGCTTTTAAAGGGATGAATTGAGAAATGCAACTTTTTGGAATATTTGAGTATGCTTAAACACGTGCAGGATGGATGACTCCGACAGTTGCAATGCATCTTGCTGTCATTTTCTGCATCTCACGCAGGACTGCCGCATTTTTTAGACACTGTGTCAAGTCAAAAATAACTTTTTGTAAATACATCAAGACTCCATTTCACCATTTCTGGTGCTGCATCTGCTGTGGTGTTTTTAGTGCATGTGTCAAAATAGATTTGACGTTGTGAAGTAGTTTACCCTTTTAGCTCTGAAGGTGTTTTTAAAGATTTCCTGTTTCAGTGGCATACCCAAAATTAAAGGCTTATAACTTGACAAAAAAAAAAAAAAAAACAAACAAACAAAAACAAGGAGGGTCAAGTGTTTGGTATCATTGTAAAGAAAACTTTTCAAATGTTTTAATGATATAGATTATGATACATTCTGACACTGTCAGCCTATGAAACTGCTGGAAAATCACAACAACAACAAAAAGAAAATAGCCAAAAATGTACTTGACATGATATATCTCTGGGTCTAAATAAGGTGAAAAACTTTTGTTTTGTTCCCAATCATGTCAACTGTAACTGAGTAAAATTTTGTGTTGATACATCAAAGCAATCAAAAGTTATAACATTACAAATATAATTTATCATAGTGTCCAAAAGCCTCTCCAAACAAATAAAACATAATAATTGTACATAAGAACTAATTACACATGCAAACACAACAATGACTAAAGGTTTGCATAGCATGCAGACATGATTTTAGTAATGAGATTTCACAGAATGAGTTTCATTCTGTGTCATTTGAGTCATCATTGAGTCTGTGTCATGTATTTGGCGCCATCTCCTGGTGGTCATATGTAACATTGTGCTTCATGTGGATTATCTAATGATCTATGCATCTGATTATCTTGTGCGTGGACTCGTTTGAAAGATAATCACCTCCTCTAAGTATGTGATATTTTATGTTCTGTTTATTTTTCAATAAGTTATAAGTGAAACCGTGGCATAAAAGCAACACCAACATAATTTTCAGACATATAGTTCGATTAATTCAGTCAGCTCCAACTGATTCACTAAAAAGAGCCAGCTCATAGATTTACTGCTAATTAGGGATGTCCTCATACCATTTTTTTTAAATGAGTACCAATACTTCCTTTTCAGTACTCGCCGATATTGATACCTGTTTTTTTTTTTTTTTTTTTTTTTAAATCCATAGCAACACTTTATTTACATTTTATCATCAAAATTGTGTCTAAATAAATATTTAACATAATATTGTATTACTGTTATTTTTATCAATTGAGGTGGGGTTTGTTCAGAACCTCACAGCACAATCCAAAATACAACATGGGAGTTATTTTTGTCAAATAAAGTGCTGCATAGTAGAGGATTTTATGTGTTAGATACCTCTTAAATATTATACAATTACTATTGATTTATTATTAGTAGTATAACAGTGAATATTACATAACTATACAGTAGTGATATATTTCTGTGACACTTTTTTCCATTTAAATTGAGCTTTCCATTTTATTGCCTTTCCATTTTTGTGTGTTTTAACGGAAGTTTTCTCCTCCGGAAAGGCCGGTCGCTATAGTCTGTATGAACTGAATTAGCGCTGTGCTCATGATAATCTGCTACAAACAGAGTGTGTGAGTGTGAGCAGCACAACACCGGCTTCACACATACAAGTACATGTGCGCGGATACTTACAGCTAACTGAGACGTTTCATGAGCAGCGGGACTAGTTAATGTACTGACTGAAGACCTACAGAACACTTTTGATGACAAAACTGGAACATGTTACATTATTTTACAAGCTGACACAAACTGACAAAAAAAGTGCCCGCCAAAGTGGCGTATGACACGTAAAATTCACCAGCCCAATAGAAAATGTACCCGCATTTGGCGCTTGGCGGGTGTTAATTTCGGACCCTGTCTACATGCATTGGAAAGTAGAGCTTGTAATCTTTCAAACGATACCTATTTTGTGTTGGTCAAGACTGTAGTTAGTCATATTTTGAATATAATTTTTTCTCGCTGGTCCATCCCAGATTAAAGGGTTAAAGTATCTGAGAGAACATCATGTTACACCGTTAGACATGATTCCAGTTTTAATGGTGCTAAAATAGGCCTAGTTTTCTTTGTGAAATATCATATTTCTTCTTTTTTGGGGGGGAATTGGGAATTTCTCCCAGTTCCCACTACCTAGTAGGTCCTCATGGTGGCGTAGTTACTCACCTCAGTTGCCTCCGCTTCTGAGACCGTCAATCCGCGCATCTTATCACGCGACTCGTTGTGCATGACACCGCGGAGACTCACAGCATGTGGAGACTCATGCTACTCTCCACAATCCACACACAACTTACCACACGCCCCATTGAGAGCGAGAACCACTAATCACGACCACAAGGAGGTTACCCCATGTGACTCTACCCTTCCTAGCAACCAGGCCAATTTGGTTGCTTAGGAGACCTGGCTGGAGTCACTCAGCACGCCCTGGATTACTCGCTGAGCTATCCAGGCCCCCCGAAATATCATATTTCTTGATTTTGTTGGGGTGTGTGTGTGTTCGGTGTAAACGTAAAAACACTCATTTAGTTTTCAAATGCATTACACATAAAGCTACAGTACAAACACACAGAAGAACATTGAGCTCCAGTGCAGAATGATCTGAGAAGAGAAGCACATGAGTGTGATGTCACAGGTGTTAATTAAATTTGACATCATGTGTGTGGTGCACACTGTTTTGACAGGCGTCCTCTGAGAGTGCGGTGTCTACTGAAACATTGGTCCATATTAAATAAATCAGGAGCTTCACACATGAATGTCTGATGCTGTTCCTGGACTGTGTGTGTGGAGTGTGTAATGGAAGCATAGGAGACATTCATTACACTGTAATCTGCTTTTACGGTAGTGAAACAGGACAGACTGCCACACATTAAAGTGATGTCTCACTGCGAGCGCTGATGAGCTGCACACGAGATCTTCTGAGGGAACATGAGGTGAAGGACAGGCGAGAATGAGACGAGAACTGACAGTTTCCTGTACAAAATGTGAGTGCTGCAAAACTCACTTAGGTGTTGCTAGGCAGTTGCAAAGTGTTCTGACTGGTATTTAGCATTGCTTTGCAGTTGCTAGGGTGCTCTGGGTGGTTGCTAGGTGGTTGCTAGAACAAGAAAAGTAAAATGTCTCAGACACCTGTTTATTCTGTACACACACACAGAACGATGAATAAGTGAATTCACTCCTACATTTAAATGTAGATGTCGCTCCCAAATCTTTGTAGTGTGTATGTGGCCTGTGACACCTTCATCTGTCTGTGAGCTTCTAGAATGTTCATGTCCATATTTAAATCTAACAAACATCTCAACTCATTATATCAGGTCTAATAAACTGCAGAAAGCTCAGGAGCCACAAAGCCTGGAGGACCGCACTCTTAATTTTTTATAGTAATTAATATAGCATATATATATATATATATATATATAAATTATTCTGTCAATCGATTAAATGTTTTAAGTGAATTCATTACATGATATGGCAATTAATTCATCAAATTAATTACAGTTAATTAATGTTTCCTAATTCTCTAATGACATATTATGGTCATGTCATGATGTAGTACAGTAAAAATATTACATATAGCACCTTTATTTGTGAATTGCTAACATTTATTTGTATTGAAAACAGTTATTAATAGTTATTAATTCTGTTGTCAATATCAAAAGGTCATTGTGACGTATTGGTAAGCAGTAAAAACCATGAGAGCATCACACACAGCAGTGATACTTTCAAAAATAAGAAACATATATCCATTAGAGCTTTAAAACTGCTCCAGTGAGAAATCATTAATATTTATGATTTGTTTACTGTCTTTGGCATCTTGTTGTAACACAAATCACGAATTATCCAGCAAATGTGTGAAGATGCAGTGCCGTTATTGAAGGTTAAACAGTTACATCTGTGATTAAATTGGGATCCTCACAGAATAGCGCTGAG
>NC_059374.1:44770224-44782724 GCF_019703515.2 Myxocyprinus asiaticus | reverse complement strand
TCAAATACAGAGAGACAGACAGGACGAGCGAGAGAGACAGGAGGTCAGTGAGAGAGAGAAGATTAATCAGATGAAATGTGTCGTTATGTAGGTCAGTGGTGACATGAGAGCGCATATGTTGAAGGGGTCAAAGTTCATCATCATTTGTTTTTCATTGTTGGTCATTTTGGTAGACAGTATAAATATAGTTATTCCTACATGTTTATTGTTTACAAGTGTAATTTGTACTATTAGTATTTACGTAGATATAGAAGAAGTGCTACATTTGTTACTGTCTCTTTAAGAATAGCGTCAGTTCAGTGTTTTGTGTATAGTAATGAGAGTAACACGGTTTATGAGAATCAAATGTTTCTTTAGACTGTAAAGAACAGAAAGGATATTAATAGAGACATTATTCATTGATAAATGGATTGTGTGGATCTCGTCTTTGGACACACATTACACGGAATAACTTTTGCTCTCAACACACAGTGAAAATATCTCACTTATTAAAAAAATCAATCTTGGGATTTTAAGAGTCGAGATCAAGAGTGTTTAAATGAAGATTGCGATTAATCTGAAAATCGATATTTTTACACAGACATAATCCCTATTTTTATTTTATTTTAAGGTAAACGGTTTGCTTTTAAAGGTTAACCAAAGCGAGTTCTTGAATCTGCTGCTTCCTGTGATTGGTGCTGAATCTCTAAGCTGATTGGTCTCTGTGTTAATACTGAACATTGATTGGCCTTGTGATATTTGATAGTTTTGGGATTTTTTTCACACTTTTCAGATCTGAGCGTTTCATTTGATTGCAGCATCACCGGTCAAACTGTACTTCTTTCTAACCGGCTCATGACCATGAGAGTAAAGTGCTAGTTTCTGTGCGGTTGGACTTACACAATCTCATTTAGTAAAAGCATATTTAATGCAAGATGGAAGAGTGAGAATATAGCATTGAACAGATGAATGATAATGTGCAATAAAGCTTCATTAGCATGCATTGTTTAGTGGTAAAAGGGCTCTGCTGCCTGTTCACTTAAACGAGTGCGTGTTCGGAATATGTCTGCTTTTATTAATCTTTGATTAATCCATTAATGGTCCACACAGACTCAAATCAATGTAAGCATTTGTCATTCAAATGTGTCTCATTCTGTCTTCATTTGTGTGAAAATGTCTCTCTTCATTCTGATGGAGCTGAAGGTGTTTAATCTGGTTTGATGTTGTTGATTCACTGTTAGTCTCTCATTAGCAGTAATCTCGTCATCTCCCACACGACTTTCTCAACATACAGATTCCGCAGCTTTATGCTCCATTAAACGGGGACCATCTTTGAGGATTTGGGTCAAGAAGTGGGTTGCCCCAATTTCTGCCCCGCTCACACGTACAGGAAATGTCTTGAGATGCAGTCAGAGGATTCACACACACACACATATGCACACGCACACACTCACACACACACACACGCACACGCACACACACTCACACATACATACGCACACACACATGCACACAAACACACCACACACACACAAACACACACACACAAACACATACACACACACATACACCTACACACACACAGATGCACACACACATACACACACACAGATGCACACACACACACACAGATGCACACACACATACACACACACACACACACACACACACACACACACACAAACACATACACCTACACCCACACACACACACACACACACAAACACATACACACACACATACACCTACACACACACACAAACACACACACAGATGCACACACATACACACACACACACACAGATGCACACACACCCACATACATACACACACACACAGATGCACACACACATACACACACACACACAAACACATACACCTACACACACACACACACACACACACACACAAACACAACACACACACACACACAAACACACACACAGATGCACACACACACACACAGATGCACACACACATATACACACATATGCACACACGCACACACCTACAACACTGGTGTGTGTGTGTGCGTGTGTGCATATGTGTGTATATGTGTGTGTGCATCTGTCTCGTCTCAGAAACGACCGCATTTTTACTCGGTCTTGTCTCGGACAAAGAGGACTCAGGATTTTATTTCAAGTCCGGTCAAGACCACAGCTGTGGGGATATCACTAAATTGTCTGTGCATTGTCTGATTTATTTATTAACATCATTACTGTGATTGGATGTAAAACTTCCTGCTTCAAATGCAAGCAGTAACTTATTTCTAATGTGACATTTTTGTTACTGTTAACGGCTGTCACCCCTCCCTGAGGTACTGTAATCTTCACGGAGCGTGTTCATTGTCCAGTTAGCGCTCTTGGCATCTGTGACCTCATTATACAGTGTACACTATGTTACTTGCATTATTTGCATAGCCGAATTTCAAACATTACGATTTCACGCCACTAAGACAGACAGAAAACATGGAGAAGTTCTTGAAAAGGAAAACTATCGACGGTGGTTATGTGGGATAGTGGTGCGCCATGGGATTTTTTAATCGTAAAAAATGTGCCGTGGCAGAAAAAAGGTTGGGAAACACTGACATAAACCACAAAGAATTCATCTGCAAAAAAGTGTCCAAAAGAAAACACAGCAGTATGTAAATTCTGCAATGCAATGTTACAGAGACGGCTGGGACCATGTCAAACTTTTATCGGCACTTAGAAATGAAGCATAAAGAAAGAAAAGATAAGTGTAAGTGATGCTAGCAAAGCTAGCTAGCTAACGTTAGCAATCTGCTAACTCGAAACTCGGAAAGTCGGATTTTCCAACTTCCTACTGGGAAAAGTGCAATGGAACACCACTTCAAGTCGTAATTACAACTTGGAAAGTTGTGCAGAAATTTTCACTCAGGAAGATGTATAAAATAAGTGATAAACATTCACTTTTAATAAATAATATCGATAAATGAGTCAAAGTTCCTACATTACATGATATTAAAGCTTGTTTAACAAACGATAGCAGAGTAGCAGGTGTTGAAAACATGGTAAATTATACTCTCTTTTGATCATTCTACACCTGTAGCACAAATGCTGGTGTTGCAGATTGTTTATAAATTGGTTGCTAGGAGACATCTCTGGTGACAGTCAAGCACCTGCTAAGCTAACGGGAGCGTTGCAGTTTTGTTTCCTGTGATGTCATCTTCCGAGCATCTGGCATCGGAATGCCTTTAGTCGGAGATCAGAGATATCAAGTGGAATGGAACGCAGCATCTGTACCTAAACTCATCTTCACCCCTCACCCAAAGAAATTTAGCGACTATTAGCTATACATATTAGCTACCTATGTATTTACTGTTTTTTAGGGCGCTAGTTTCAGTTGCTTGCCAGCTATTTGCCACCTAGCTAGGTGTGCAAGTTAGCTAATTTAGTGAACATATATTGAGGGATGTAGCTAATGCAGTGTTAACTTTTTGAGAGATTGAGGGGACGGGGCATGTAGTGACAAATTGTTGTTCCCAAGTCACGTTTTTGCTTGTGATAAACAATAACGAGACAGGCCACATAAAGCTATGTAGCTAATGTATAAAAAGTTACGTTATATGATCGCTCTGACATAAACGCTTCACTTCGGTGAGAGAGCTCGAGGTGTGACAGCAGAGAGTGGAGACCAAGTCATGCGCCTCCACTTATATGAAATATGTACATTTTAAATAGGCTGCTTTGCTTATGTTTGGCATTCTTTGTTCTATTTTCTAGATTTAGCTATGAGGTTAGCAAACTGCACACATTTATACAAGGCTTGTTGTTGGTTCAAAAACAACACAAAACGTACTCTATTGTTTAAGAAAAGACAGAGGAAAGTGAAGACTTAAGTGTTGAAGAATTGTTTGATATATTCTGTATTTAATGATGGTTTCTAGGGGAAGAGTCATCCAGAAAACCTGATGCGATGCTTGCACAAAAATGTTATTGTTTTAGGAGTGTTGAATAAAGATGATTAAGTTGATTTCAGCTCCTTAGTGTTTGTTTGTATTTGTTTGCTTATAGAAAACAAAGGAAAATTCACCTCTGCAATGCCTTTTGATTATTTTATCAAGACATTTCTCATGGTACACTGATACACACACACACACACACACACACACATATATATATATGGCTATAAAAGAGGTGAATGAAGAGGAATCTTCATTTGTTTTCTGTGGGTGTTTTTATGGGAATGTGGATCTTTCAGATCAGTTTGAGGAGTGTCTATGATTTACATGTTCCACATTTTATCGTAAGTGTGTCATGCAGTGCAGGACTTGCACTGGTCTGGTCTTGGTCTTGTCTCAGTCTTGATACACTCTGGTCTTGGTCTTGACTTGGTCTCGGTTTAGGTGGTCTTGACTACAACACTGATACACTCACTCACACACACACAAAATCACATCTTAGTTTAAGAACAACGCATCTTGGGTAGAAACACTGCAAGGATTAACAGAAGTGTTCGGCACATATAACTGTGTGTGTGTGTGTGTGTGTGTGTGTGTGTGTGTGTGTGTGTGTGAGGTTAATATATTCAGTATATTTCTGCTGAGCACATTCAGCTCCACCACAAAAGCTCCTATACATTCATTAAAGTTTGTAAGACAAGAAAATCTTTGCACTGTAAAGGGAATACATTAAACCAAATGTATTTTCCTTCCAGCAAATCAATGCAAGTTGAATTAAAAGAACATAGAAAGTGCTGTTCCTGTCCAGAAAGAGAGAGAGTGAGAGAGAGCGTGCTAACAACTGTGATACTGACAACTACAATAACTACAGTACTGTGATGTACATGTACTGCCCTACAAAGACAAAACACAGTAACTATACCAACACTCAAACTGAGAAAAATGGCTATAAAGATTTTTAATTGTCCAGACAGATTGGGATTATCAGATTTTCTCTGAATCTGGTCATAGTTCAGTCAAATCTGCCTTTTCTTCTTCTATAGTACTCTGATTAGTAACTACTGCTGTTCAGTACTCTGATAGTAACTACTGTTCAGTACTCTGATAGTAACTACTGTTCAGTACTCTAAAAGTAACTACTGCTGTTCAGTACTCTGAAAGTAACTATTGTTCAGTACTCTGAAAGTAACTACTGCTGTTCAGTACTCTGATAGTAACTACTGTTCAGTACTCTGAAAGTAACTACTGCTGTTCAGTACTCTGAAAGTAACTACTGCTGTTCAGTACTCTGATTAGTAACTACTGCTGTTCAGTACTCTGATAGTAACTACTGTTCAGTACTCTGAAAGTAACTACTGCTGTTCAGTACTCTGAAAGTAACTACTGCTGTTCAGTACTCTGATTAGTAACTACTGCTGTTCAGTACTCTGAAAGTAACTACTGCTGTTCAGTACTCTGATTAGTAACTACTGCTGATCAGTACTCTGAAAGTAACTACTGTTCAGTACTCTGATAGTAACTACTGTTCAGTACTCTGATTAGTAACTACTGCTGTTCAGTACTCTGAAAGTAACTACTACTGTTCAGTACTCTGAAAGTAACTACTGCTGTTCAGTACTCTGGGGCATTCAGTGTTAATCTTATCAACAAAATTACTGACAAAACTTTCCTTGACAATGTGTTTTTGATTATTTTTATATACCGATAACAAACAAGAGGTGCTGAAGTCAACTGATCTTAGTAATAGATCTACCTATCTCTGTGTAAAAATAAAATAATGTGGTGGGACACCTTTCTAGGGTGATATTTTTGACTTGTAGTTTTGCTCCAGAATCATAAGCGAAAATTGCCATTTTGACCCCCTTCTACAAAATAACGGATTACTCAGTAAATAATGATCCATGACATTTCATATCTTGGCTTTCATCATCTTTTATGTTTATCTTTCTTCAGAAAAATTTCAAGTGGGCAAGTTTCTTAAATTGAGTTGATTTAGAGTTCAGATTTAGTTGACATAGAATAACCCAACTGCAGTTCTCAAACCCAGTGAAGAAGTCGAGCAGACAGTATCTTCCTGTACAGCTTCATTTAGATTCATGTTTTATGGCCACATTATGTTGAAGTTGGTCCAAGGAGGAACTGTAACGATCACGAGTCCATTAGAGACAGATGACGAGGCATCTAGTGTTTCCTGATAGTAATATGAGTCTGTTAACGCTGCTTCTGAATCACCTTTGGTAACTGTTGATTTTACCCTGAGACAGTAATGACTAGTTTCAGCTCAGTGTTCGGCAGATGCTGCATGAAGCATTTACAGGGTTAACAGGATTATAAACCTCTGCTATTATCCTGTCAGCCATGACGAACGACGCCAAAGAGGATTTCAGTACAATGCAGATTTATCAAACTCTCATCACATTCTGCTCATAAATGCACAATTAATAATTACATTCACCAGACAAATAGCATCATATGTGTTATCATAATGTATTTATGCTGCTGTTCAATATGTGTATATGTGAAGTGGAGGATTTCCACACTGAATCTCACTGTTATTCCTTTCATGCTCCGTTAAACACGTTAGACGGCAGATTTTCCTTTAATGATGGCGATGATTGTGTGTGAGGAACAATAAATTATTTTTAGTGAGGGTGAAAATTGATTAAAGAGCAGATGAACATTTCTGCCACCCACTTACAGGCCAAATATCCTCCGATAATCAGATTAATCGTGTGACCTGCGGCGGTTGGCGGTTGTTTCACACCGTGGCAAGATGGATGAACGTCATGTGACGAGGAAGATAAGACGACGCAGAGTTTGTGTTATTTTCTTTGACCTGTTGAAAAAAACGAACAAATGCATTTGTGTTTATCGCCTTTGATTTACTGGTTTGTGATAGTGCCCTGACCCGAACGTTTTAATTATAAAGACACACACTCATACACACACACACACTCACACACACACTGCGGTGCTGATGAGATTACAACGATCAGTAGCACTTTAATTTCAGAGAGTCATTTCAGTGGATTAGTGAAGATTGTGAGAGAAACACACAGAGGGGAGGGCTGTGTGTGTGTGTGTGTCTGTATGTCTGTGTGTGTGTGTGTGTGTGTGTGTGTGTGTCTGTGTGTCTGTATGTCTGTGTGTGTGTGCGTGTGTGTGTGTGCGTCTGTGTGTCTGTATGTCTGTGTGTGTGTGTGTGTGTGTGTGTGTGTGTGTGTGTGTGTCTCCGTATGTGTGTATGTGTGTGTTTGTGTGTCTGTGTGTGTGTCTGTGTCTCTGTATGTGTGTGCATGTGTGTGTGTCTGTGTGTGTGTGTGTGTGTATGTGTGTGCATGTGTGTGTGTCTGCGTGTGTGCGTGTGTTTGTGTCTGTGTATGTGTGTGCGTGTTTGTTTGTGTGTCAGTGTGTGTGTGTGTGTGTGTGTGTGTGTGTGTGTGTGTGTGTGTGTGTGTGTGTGTGTGTGTGTGAGTGTAAGTGTGTGTTTGTGTGTGTGTGTGTGTGTGTGTGTGTGTGTGTGTGCAGGTTTTGCTATACTTGTGAGGACCAAGTATTGAGAATCAGCCTGTTCTGTGAGGACATTTCTGGTTGTGAGGATCTTTTGGGGGTTCTCACAAGGGAAATAACATATTAAACAATGTTTTATTGAAAATGTAAAAATGCAGAAAGGTTTCTGTGAGGGTTAGGGTTAGGGGATAGAAAATATCGTTAGATCTGCATAAAATCCATAAAATGCATGTAAGTCTATGTAGAGTCCCCACAATGATATAAAAACATGGTATGAGTATGTGTGTGTGTGTTTTGAGGTGATGTGAGGCTCTTTACTCTTTTGGTTTTATCTCAGATTATCTGTAATCCCGTCTGTTTTAATTTACCTCAGCACTGGGTCAGATCTGTCAGTGAAACTGAAATGCCTCTCTATTGGCTGGATGTATGATGGACAGCTGGTGGGCGGGTCTGAGTGGATTATTCTCTGCAGACAGAGTGGTTTTGTGTGTGTGCTCAATGCTGCCGGCGTTTGTTTCAAAAATCAATAAAATCATTGTGCTTTTGAAAGAGTTGCATATGAGACGACCACAGATTCTGTAATACACTGGAGATTTGAGAGATGTTATTGGACACTAGTTACAGTTCTTAACAAGAGCTTAACATTTACACATTTTCATTCAAATGCATTCAAGCTATATATTTTATCATTATATGAATTCACTGGTAATCAAACTCTCGACAGTTGAGCAACATTTTCTGAAGAACATCTGATGGTGATTGGCTGAGCTTTGCTGTTGCTAAAGGCCGATTTATTCTTCTGTGTCAAACCTACACTGTACCCTGATGTGCACCTCTTCTAAAATATAACTGTGCATCGACACAGACCACAACAGCTGTGATTGGTCCGCTGTGTTACCGCCCACAGCATGACAAGAAATGATCTGAGTAGTGTCACATTTTCTCCAAGATTATTTTATCTATGGATCACATGAATCCACTGATCACTGATCGCGTCACATTGTATTTGGACTCATTTCATTGTTTGTGAGCATCTGCTGTTTTTATATTCTGTTTATTTCATTAAACAAGTGAACACGCTACAAAAGACACATTTGTTTACAACTTATAAACTGAGTCTTTTACTCAAGATATATGTGGTATATGAGTTAGTATGATGTTTTGACCGTATGTTTGACTGTATTGTGTACAGTACATGATCATATTTCATATATAATACGGAACATTCTCATTTGTCAGCAGATTAAAAAATCATCTTTTAAGAGTTGTTTATTTTGCCTTAATGCATAGTAAAGATTTTAAGCTTTAAAACAACATCCATTGTGTGTTGGTCAAGCAAGCAATTATTTGTTAATTATATTAACTATTTTCAGCACAGAGTGTCAAAGTATGCCACATTATTTATTTATTATAATTAAACCACTCAAAAGCAAGCATACAGTATACAGCATAATTTATTGTCTCTCTTAATGGCAGGCAACATGTATAATAAATAATATGTACCTAAATATTACATACTTTTTAATACTACAATAATTTAATAATTACTTTTCAATCCACAAACTGCATTGCTTTTGTTTATTTATGAGATGTACAGTTATTTCAGAAATGAAGGCATTTTCTCTCAGTGCAATAGCATTTTGGCTGTGTACTCAGAAAACAATGCAGACCTCTAAATGCAAACCATCATGTTGGCCAATACACGGAGCATACAGGGAAGGTTCAACACAGACGTATAAACCGGTCTTAAGCTGTTCAGAGAGGTTTTCAGCTTGTTGCTGTGCAGTTACTAGGGTCTTAGTTTGTGCTATTATGGGCTGGGTGGAAATATACATTTTCACATTAATGACAATCTTCATCTGAACAATCTAGATATCAATTCTTAAATCCCAAGGTCGATCTTTTACTCTGTGCAGCAGCCCTCAACAATGTGAGTCAATCGCTCGCTTGTGCTAACACATTTCATGCCATGTGACTAAAACTGTGTGTGATAAACCACTTGCTGGTAATGTCAAAATGTCAAATAAAAATTGGAGTGTTTGTCACATTTAAGATAAAAACACATTGGAATGCTAAAACTGTCAATTGTAGATGTGTCCCGAGCACTGACGATGACTTCAGACCGATCACATTCTTGCAGTAAAAAAGTCGAGATGCAGCGCGACAGAACGCAGGTGTCTCGAGACTCCTGCACGAGATGCTGAATAAACTACAAAACGGTCAAAGTTGTCCATGTAGTGTATGTTTACATAGAAAATAGAAAAACAATTAGAAAACTCCAAATCATTCAGTGTGAACGGCCCTTTAGCTGGAGGTCTTTGACCGTTGCATCTTTCAGATTAATAAATGGGAACTAGTTCAATTAGTAAATGTGTGTCTGGAGATCCTTGTGTTGTGTTGTGTTGTGTTTGGTCTGATTGAACAGCCCCTGAACTCAGTCTGAGCCGCTTCATCAGTCAAATATCACGAAAAACACTGTGATATCAACGTTACTGAGACACCAATGCAGCAACATGCTAACATAGAACGATTGAAGCTTTTTCTCCTCATTTTACTTTTTACTTAAAGCTGAAGTGTGTAATTTCTGCGGCACCAAACAGAATTGGAAAAATAAACATAGTTTTCAAAACAGCTTTCTGAATATGCTCGCTGTCTTCCATTGATCAGTCAAACAGATTCTTTTTAGCAGTCAGGAATGTTCTTTGCAATAATATAACACATTTATATGGTTTATATTAGGGGTGGTTGATGTACCGGTAGACATGATAAACCGGTAGAAATTTGCCAACCGGTATACATTTTAGATTATCGTCTCTATCGCGGTAATGCAAAACTGCCACACGAGAAATGTGTACAGCACATAACATGCACACATTACACACTCTGTTGGATAAATGAAGGCGGAGTGACTGCTCATTCCTCAAATTCATTTGAATGAGAAGATAAGAGGAGATTATGAAGGAAAAAGTGCGTCCTCCGTGGTGTGGAATTGGTTTGACTTTAGAAACCGCGACACCAAGCAGAAAACAGCGATTTGTAAGGTTTGTACATTGTGTATGTCGATATATCCATGTGTGTGTATATATCAGTGGTCAGGGCAATAATGAAACACAGTTTTTCACTGACAGCTGCACGTGTCATTAGATGAAAAGCTTGTCTAGAACAAGAGAAAAAATGACACTGAATCCGCTTCTGAAGCATGAAATTTCACTTGAGCTCCCGTGACATTCATCCCGCTCCGCAAACATGCCTCCCATCCAAACACACACAGCTGTGTCTTGTGCAAGTGTCGCACATGCAGTCTGAAACACGCAAGTGTGTGCGAGTATTGAAGTCATTCCAGTCCCTTAAAAAAAAATAAGATCACACCCGTTACTCATTCTGGTTTCTCTCCATGTCATGTGGGATTTTAAAATACACATCAAAACCTCTTTCTAAAATTCAGTTCCAGTGATGTTTGATATCAGGACACAAAACTTTTCCATCAGATATTTGATATTTTCTTTATATAGATTAATAAAAACACTAAGAGCCTAATTAAGTGTTTTATTTATGGATCATTTTTATTTATGTTATTTTACTTTTTGCATTGCTTTGAGAAGACGTTACGTTTCATAAGGAAATTATAACAGTAATCATAATAATAATAACAACAACAATAATAATAATAATTACAAGAAGAAAATTGCTGCACATCATCAGACTGAAATGTGGCATTTATTATTATATTTTTGACTTTGACTTTGTGTGTCAAGAGAAAATAAGATGAAGTTTTCATTTCTAAAGTATTTAATTCACTGACACACTGTGACATGGCTTAATATATAATACAGTTTTATTGATTTTTCAGATAAATGTTACTATATTGTGATTTATATCGTTATCGTGATATAATGTTTTAGTCATGTCGCCCACCTCTAGTTTATATGTATTCGTCCTGCCCTGTTGTGTAATAAAGAAACAACGTCAATTTAAAAATCTGCTGACTTTAAAATTCTAATTTAATTCTAATTTTGGTCATATTTAAGGTAAAAATGGGAATTTAGTTTCACAGCCCAGTTGACAGCCCTACTGGTCAGTAAATGTTGATATTTCACAGTGATTGAGTAATATAGAGGTGAAGAAGTTCAACAGCGAGAACTTTTTACTCTGTGTTGAGAAGAAACGTTTGATTAAAATGTGTGTCCAGAGATGAGCTCCACACAATCCATTTGTCATTGAATAATGTCTCATTTAATATCCTTTCTGTTCTTTACAGTCGAAACATTTCATTCTAATCATACAGATGTGCTAAAGAAGCTGTTCGACTCAACGCTCATTAATCTGCGCTTATCTAAAACACTTCTGTGAGACGCTCTCTGAACTGACACCATTCTTAATTAGCACGTGTTCTACATATCAGTGTGAATACTTGTAAATAGTAAAAGTTATGCATGCAAACTATAAACATGTAACAATATACTGTATATATATATATATATATATATATGCAAAATAATATATGCAATTTTAAGATTAATTATTCATAAATACACATATTTGTTCATTTTTATAAAGCTAAAATGTGACCGAAATGATGAGAAACTAATGATAAAATAAAAACAATTAAATTTATATTCCATAATGTACCAAGTTAGAAGGTCCCCTGTATAATTTACAGCATTAGCTGGGAGAGAATTTCTTTCAGATGTAAACAAAATGGACATTATAACTGAAATATATCAATTAAATCGAAATCAGAATCAAAGCGAATGGAGATCTTGTGAATGGAATCGAATTAGGAAATCAGCCCTTTCATTCAATATCAGTCTGCAGGGTGAGTTTGGTACTTGGGGTTAGAGGTTTCTTTGAGCAATAGTGAAAGTGATGAACATTAAAAAGCACATGAAATGTGTGTCAGATAGAGATAAAGTACTCTCAGAGTAACAGCTCAGTGTCATGGAGGTTCTTCAGGGTGAAAGTGTTTGTAACCGTTCTTCAGTGACGGCAGTATTGACCGTATATCAACACAGCGGACGGCTTGTCCATTAGTCTCCACGGCAGTAAATTCTCATTTGTGTCTCCAGCTGCTTTCAGCTTCACTGTGACC
>NC_059374.1:44747724-44767724 GCF_019703515.2 Myxocyprinus asiaticus | reverse complement strand
GTTGGTTTAGCTATCATTATGAGAACTCTCCATAGACATAATGATTTTTATACTGTATGAACTATAGATTCTATCCCCTAACCCTAACCCTACCCCTAAACCTAACCCTCACAAAAAACTTTCTGTATTTTTACATTTTCAAAAAATTATCACTGTACGAACTATACTAAATAAACTGTATCTGAGCACAAACCCCGCCCCCACTGTCCCTCTGCATCTGCATGCAAACCCCGCCCCACTGTCCCTCTGTGTCTGCACACAAACCCCGCCCCCATTCTCCCTCTGTGTCTGCACATAAACCCCGCCCCACTCTCCCTCTGCGTCTGTGCGCAAACCCCGCCCCACTCTCCCTCTGTGTCTGCACACAAACCCCGCCCCACTCTCCCTCTGAGTCAGCACATAAACCCCGCCCCACTCTCCCTCTGTCTCTCCACTCTCCCTCTGAAATGTTGATATTGTGATAAATGTATATAGTGTATTGTATCTTGCTGTAATAACATGATGGAAAAGTAGATCTCATTCCATAGAAGTGTGAGCACCCCTGCTGTAAATGATGGTGATGGAGGCTTTCCTTTCTTTGACTATCGTGCATACATGTCACATAAAATAACCTCCTCTACCCAGTGCAGTTTACATTTCTCTCCCAGAGAATCTAGTTGATTCCATAGGTATAATACTATTAGGTTGGCCATGTCGTAATTTTAGAAAACATACAACAGAAACTCTGTTACTTGAGCATGTAATCAATACATGTCCTTTTTTCTCTCTGGACAACTAACTTTTTTTACTCGGAGTGAATGACCAATTCACTTGTCTGAAGGACAAGCACATCACAATGCTTAATGTCGGTAGAGAATGCCTTAAACAGGTTGAATCCAAAAGTGGAAGCACTTTAAATCTTTTCCACCATTTACAAGAGCGCCATAAACTGCAGTATGTGTTAAACTTCATGCTGCTGCTGCTGCAACTCCAGCCACAAAGCCTTCGCAGCCTGAAAACTCTTCTGCCCGGAAATAAAGCGCAATGCAAGCTTCATTTACCATCTCACATGTGGCTTTGACTTACAACTGAACATTTAGTCCACTTCATTGAAAATACCGAGATATATATCGCGTATCGCAATTCAGCCTAAAAATACTGAGATATGATTTTTGGTC
Source organism: Myxocyprinus asiaticus (assembly GCF_019703515.2). Taxonomy (NCBI): domain Eukaryota; kingdom Metazoa; phylum Chordata; class Actinopteri; order Cypriniformes; family Catostomidae; genus Myxocyprinus; species Myxocyprinus asiaticus. The sequence goes on along the minus strand of NC_059374.1, from coordinate 44,766,567 downwards.
CATATCGCCCAGCCCTAAATCTTTTTAAAAATAAACTTCAGCCGCTCGTTTGTAATGTTGGGGTTCTTCAGAATGATCTGCAGAGTGGGAGCTGTTGTTCGGAGGATAAATCAAAGGAAGACATCAAGAATAAAATCACATTAGAGTGTTGACATCTGTTTTTGGCACTTAAACACCTATAAACTTGATTTATGCGGTACATGCATGTTTATGTGTGTTGTTTCTCATGGATGCGTCTATAAAGATCTTTCAGAAGATGTTCAGGTGTTTTGTATGTTCATGTTGTAATTGACTTTGTCAGTTAAAATTGTGCAGTATTTGACTGTATGTGTATGCTGGTTTGAACCAGAAGATGTTCCAGTGTGGACGTCGACTTTGTTGGTTTCTCTGTGGTTTGTCAGTCAGATCATGTTAATGTTTATCTTGTTCTTTCCTGCTGTTAGTTCATATGTTTCTGTAAATAAAGCTTTTCTGCTAGAAAACACCCCCATCTGTGTGTGTGTGTGTGTGTGTGTGTGTGTGATTGTGTGTGTGTTTGTGTGTGTGTGTGTGTGTGTGTGTGTGTGTGTGTGTGTGTGTGTGTGTGTGTGTGTGTGTGTCCAGGTATTCCCTACATTGTGGGGACCAAATGTCCCCATAAGGATAGTAAAACCTGACATTTCTGACGTTGTGGGGACAATCAGCTTATAAATCACACTAAATGATAATTTTTTTTTAAATGTAAAAATGCTGAAAGTTTTCTGTGAGGGTTAGGTTTAGGGGTAGGGTTAGGGTTAGGGGATAGAATCTATAGTTTGTGCAGTATAAAAATCATTATGTCTATGGAGAGTCCTCATAATGATAGCTGCACCAACATGTGTGTGTGTGTGTGTGTGTGTGTGTGTGTGTGTGTGTGTGTGTGAGTGTGTGTGTGGTTCTTATATTATAGTTAATGTGTTTGTCTCTGGCCTCCCATATCAAACTTTAAACAGAATGACACCAGTCGCCATATGAACACACATTCCCTGTAAAGCTCATTACCATTGCCCTAGATTCACACATGCACACACACACACACTAGCAGGTAATCCGCAGCCTGCAGCAGAAGCACAGAGAAGCAGAGCATCAGATCAGCTCACAATAATGTGTCGGATATCTGCAGTGATTCTCTCTCAGGATGAAAAATCTATACTACATAAACTACCATGTATAAACTACTAGATAAACTACACTGTATGAACTATACTAGATAATCTACACTGTACAAATTATACTAGATAAACGACACTGTACAAACTATACTAGATAAACTACACTGTATGTACTATACTAGATAAACTACACTGTATGAACTATACTAGATAAACTACACTGTATGTACTATACTAGATAAACTACACTGTATGAACTATACTAGATAAACACTGTACAAACTATACTAGATAATCTACACTGTATGAACTATACTAGATAATCTACACTGTATGAACTATACTAGATAAACTACACTGTATGAACTATACTAGATAAACTACACTGTATGAAATATACTAGATAATCTACACTGTATGAACTATACTAGATAAACTACACTGTATGAACTATACTAGATAAACTACACTGTATGAAATATACTAGATAATCTACACTGTACGAACTATACTAGATAAACTACACTGTATGAACTATACTAGATAAACACTGTACAAACTATACTAGATAAACTACACTGTATGAAATATACTAGATAATCTACACTGTATGAACTATACTAGATAAACTACACTGTATGAACTATACTAGATAAACTACACTGTATGAAATATACTAGATAATCTACACTGTATGAACTATACTAGATAAACTACACTGTATGAAATATACTAGATAATCTACACTGTACGAACTATACTAGATAAACTACACTGTATGAACTATACTAGATAAACACTGTACAAACTATACTAGATAAACTACACTGTATGTACTATACTAGATAAACTACACTGTGCAAACTATACTAGATAAACTACACTGTATGAAATATACTAGATAAACACTGTACAAACTATACTAGATAAACTACACTGTATGTACTATACTAGATAAACTACACTGTACAAACTATACTAGATAATCTACACTGTACGAACTATACTAGATAAACTACACTGTACGAACTATACTAGATAAACTACACTGTACGAACTATACTAGATAAACTACACTGTATGTACTATACTAGATAAACTACACTTTACGAACTATACGAGATAAACTACACTGTATGTACTATACTAGATAAACTACACTGTACGAACTATACTAGATAAACTACACTGTATGTACTATACTAGATAAACTACACTTTACGAACTATACGAGATAAACTACACTGTATGTACTATACTAGATAATCTACACTGTACGAACTATACTAGATAAACTACACTGTATGTACTATACTAGATAAACTACACTGTACGAACTATACTAGATAAACTACACTGTATGTACTATACTAGATAAACTACACTTTACGAACTATACGAGATAAACTACACTGTATGTACTATACTAGATAATCTACACTGTACGAACTATACTAGATAAACTACACTGTACGAACTATACTAGATAAACTACACTTTACGAACTATACGAGATAAACTACACTCTATGAACTATACTAGATAAACTACACTGTACGAACTATACTAGATAAACTACACTGTACGAACTATACTAGATAAACTACACTGTATGAACTATACTAGATAATCTACACTCTATGAACTATACTAGATAAACTACACTGTACGAACTATACTAGATAAACTACACTGTATGTACTATACTAGATAATCTACACTGTATGAACTATACTAGATAATCTACACTCTATGAACTATACTAGATAAACTACACTGTACGAACTATACTAGATAAACTACACTGTACGAACTATACGAGATAAACTACACTGTATGAACTATACTAGATAAACTACACTGTACGAACTATACTAGATAAACTACACTGTATGAACTATACTAGATAAACTACACTGTATGAACTATACTAGATAATCTACACTGTATGAACTATACGAGATAAACTACACTGTATGTACTATACTAGATAAACACTGTACAAACTATACTAGATAAACTACACTGTATGTACTATACTAGATAAACTACACTGTGCAAACTATACTAGATAATCTACACTGTACGAACTAAACTAGATAAACTACACTGTACGAACTATACTAGATAAACTACAGTGTGCAAACTATACTAGATAATCTACACTGTACGAACTAAACTAGATAAACTACACTGTATGTACTATACTAGATAATCTACACTGTACGAACTATACTAGATAAACTACACTGTATGTACTATACTAGATAAACTACACTGTGCAAACTATACTAGATAATCTACACTGTACGAACTATACTAGATAAACTACACTGTACGAACTATACTAGATAAACTACACTGTACGAACTATACTAGATAAACTACACTGTACGAACTATACTAGATAAACTACACTGTATGTACTATACTAGATAAACTACACTTTACGAACTATACGAGATAAACTACACTGTATGTACTATACTAGATAATCTACACTGTACGAACTATACTAGATAATCTACACTCTATGAACTATACTAGATAAACTACACTGTACGAACTATACTAGATAAACTACACTGTACGAACTATACGAGATAAACTACACTGTATGAACTATACTAGATAAACTACACTGTACGAACTATACTAGATAAACTACACTGTATGAACTATACTAGATAAACTACACTGTACAAACTATACTAGATAAACTACACTGAACAAACTATACTAGATAATCTACACTGTACGAACTATACTAGATAAACTACACTGTACGAACTATACTAGATAATCTACACTGTACGAACTATACTAGATAAACTACACTGTGTGAACTATACTAGATAAACTACACTGTATGAACTATACTAGATAAACTACACTGTATGAACTATACTAGATAATCTACACTGTATGAACTATACTAGATAAACGACACTGTACAAACTATACTAGATAAACTACACTGAACAAACTATACTAGATAATCTACACTGTACGAACTATACTAGATAAACTACACTGTACGAACTATACTAGATAATCTACACTGTACGAACTATACTAGATAAACTACACTGTGTGAACTATACTAGATAAACTACACTGTATGAACTATACTAGATAAACTACACTGTATGAACTATACTAGATAATCTACACTGTATGAACTATACTAGATAAACTACACTGTATGAACTATACTAGATAAACGACACTGTACAAACTATACTAGATAAACTACACTGAACAAACTATACTAGATAATCTACACTGTACGAACTATACTAGATAAACTACACTGTACGAACTATACTAGATAATCTACACTGTGTGAACTATACTAGATAAACTACACTGTGTGAACTATACTAGATAAACTACACTGTACGAACTATACTAGATAATCTACACTCTACAAACTATACTAGATAAACTACACTGTACGAACTATACTAGATAAACTACACTGTATGTACTATACTAGATAAACTACACTGTATGAACTATACTAGATAAACTACACTACGAACTATACGAGATAATCTACACTGTACGAACTATACTAGATAAACTACACTCTATAAACAATGCTAGATAAACTACACTGTACGAACTATACTAGGTAAACTACACTCTATGAACTATACTAGATAAACTACACTGTATGTACTATACTAGATAAACTACACTGTACGAACTATACTAGATAATCTACACTGTGCGAACTATACTAGATAAACTACACTCTATAAACAATGCTAGATAAACTACACTGTATGTACTATACTAGATAAACTACACTGTACGAACTATACTAGATAAACTACACTCTATAAACAATGCTAGATAAACTACACTGTATGAACTATACTAGATAAACTACACTGTACGAACTATACTAGATAATCTACACTCTACGAACTATACTAGATAAACTACACTGTATGTACTATACTAGATAAACTACACTGTATGAACTATACTAGATAAACTACACTGTATGAACTATACTAGATAAACTACACTGTATGTACTATACTAGATAAACTACACTGTATGTACTATACTAGATAAACTACACTGTACGAACTATACTAGATAAACTACACTGTACAAACAATACTAGATAATCTACACTCTACGAACTATACTAGATAAACTACACTGTATGAACTATACTAGATAATCTACACTGTATGAACTATACTAGATAAACTACACTCTATAAACAATGCTAGATAAACTACACTGTACGAACTATACTAGATAAACTACACTCTATGAACTATACTAGATAAACTACACTGTATGTACTATACTAGATAAACTACACTCTATGAACTATACTAGATAAACTACACTGTATGTACTATACTAGATAAACTACACTGTACGAACTATACTAGATAATCTACACTGTACGAACTATACTAGATAAACTACACTCTATAAACAATGCTAGATAAACTACACTGTATGTACTATACTAGATAAACTACACTGTACGAACTATACTAGATAAACTACACTGTACAAACAATACTAGATAAACTACACTGTATGAACTATACTAGATAATCTACACTGTACAAACTATACTAGATAAACTACACTGTATGAACTATACTATATAATCTACACTCTATGAACTATACTGATAAACGAGTATGAACACAAACTCATTGTGAGCTTTTCATCTCAGTCTTATAATTAGTGATCAGCAGAATTTCTACTGTCTCTATGGCAGCAGGCCTGTTTCTCTCCTATATAACAACTAATGATTGTTATTGTAAACATAGATGATATGTGGAAATTCACACAATTAATAAATAAAAAGATCAGAAAAAGTTCAGAACAGAACAACTGAGTTTTATCTCTCTCTCTAACCCTCTGGGGTCTGAGGGTGTTTTGGGCCCTGGAGAAGTTTTGACATGCCTTGACATTTGTGCTTTTTTCATTTGCTTAAAAACATATTAATGACTAAAGTCTGATAACACTGTATTCAGCACAAACTGGGCTATAATAATATGTGAACAACATGTATGTACATGTTTGTATTTTTGAGAAAATAACGTTTATGCATGGTTTTTGAAAAAACAAAAATTTTAAGTCACTGAAAAAAGGCCATATAACACATACTAAACATTTGTTCACAAGACTTTTGAGAACTGGATCTTGTAGCCTAGAGTTTTTGCTACAAACATGATGTGAAAACCATCCTGATCACTCATTCATACAAAACTATATAGTCATTTAACTTTTGTAAGACACTTTTAGTGTTAGAAAGGCCATATGCGAGGAGGCGTGGATGATCATGAATATTAATGTGATTCACACCTGAGGAGACAAAGACCCCTCCCCTGAGAGAGAATGAATGTGAGGAAACTTAATGATTGAATGTATTATCTGACTATACATTTTCTGTACATAAAGACTTTACTTAAAAACTTTAGACCTACACTACCATTTAAAAGTTTATAGATCTGTAAGATTTTTTAAATGTTTTTAAAAGAAGTCTCATCTGCTCATCAAGGCTGCATTTATTTGATCCAAAATACAGCAAAAACAGTGATATTGTGAAATAACTGTTTTCTATTTGAATATATTGTCAAATGCAGTTTATTCCTGTGATCAAAGCTGAATTTTCAGCATCATTACTGCAGTCTTCAGTGTCACATGATCCTTCAGAAATCATTCTAATATGCAGATTTTCTAATATGGGCATATTTATAGCACATTTTACACATTTACACCTGAACAGATATTTACAAGCACAAGCTTCATTGATGATAATGAGGCAGCATAAACACTAGTTAAAATATAATCTAAACATTCATATTATTTTATATCATATTACATATATATATATCATACAGCATACAATTTAAATACCTGCTTTAGCCAAAACAACATTTAAATGTAACTAAAACTTGTCTATTAGGACATATTTCAAATTTCAATACTCTGAATACTGGCTGGCAAGTCTGGAAATAGTCCAACTAGTAAAATATGTACATGTTTATATAAAATAGCATGTCAACTAATGTAAGTAAAGACTTACTCATTCGAAATTGTATCCTCGGCTGGATCAAGTCGCTCTTCAAACGTTCATTGTCGGATTCACGCTCTTCTTCTGAGGAAAAAGTGAACTCTTCCTCACCTGTGTAGCGTGCCATCTTCCAAACACGCAGAAAAGTGAATGAATCTGATGATGAACTTGATGTTTTTTAAGGCATTGTTGGGGGCGTTTACCATTTGCATTGATCGCCTCAGCACATTACCGTATGAATAGCGCCCTCTGCTGGTGGGTGTGATCTCATTAGCGATAATTAGCTGAGCCTGGAGAAACTGTACATCGCTTTGTTTCATACAGATTACATTGCAGGAGAATATTTGTTTTAAATTGGATTTGTTTTATTTAAAAGTAGACATTTTAAGCTTTCTTTAGACATATGTTTCATATGTGTGTGTGTGTGTGTGTGTGTGTGTGTGTGTTTACACAAACTTGTTTTTATATAATTGTGGGGACTCTCCATAGACTTCCATGCATTTTTTGTTGTTGATTTTATACAGATCTAACGATAATTTCTATCCCTTAACCCTAACCTTACCCCTAAACCTAACCCTCACAGAAAACTTTCAGCATTTTTACATTTTCAAAAAAACATCATTTAGTATGTTTAATAAGCCATTTCCCTCGTGGGGACCACTGGCTGGGCCACACAATGTAACATAAACATAGTATGTGTGTGTGTGTCTCTCTCTCTCTCTCTCTCTCTCTCTCTGTGTGTGTGTGTGAGTGTGTGTGTGTGTGTGTGTGTGTGTGTGTGTGTGTGTGTAATGTCATTATTCCACAAATACATTAAGAAATCTCATTCCCAGATCTGTGCATTGGGAGAAACTGCCGGGAATAAACAGCTGATTGTTTGACTGTCACAATATTTACATGACCATAAATCTTACTTTTAATTAACCGCTAGTTATATCGACATTTACTTTCAGTTCATTACTGTGTGTGTGTGTGTGTGTGTGTTTGTCACACCTCTATTAATAGTGTTGTTGTAGCGTGACATTCATGTGCTGCTGTTCTGATCTCTTTACCTTCATTACTCTCTAAAATCAGATGCAAGTCTACATTCATTTGTAAGCTACTTTGGATAAAAGCATCTGCTAAATTAATATATGTGAATCTAGTCATGAAAATAAACGAAGCAGTTGTGTTCCTGTAATTGTATTAGTGAATAAACATGTTGTGCTGTGAAAGCAGATGTCTGACCAACACCAGCTGACCTTTATAACAGAGATCATCATCAGCATGAAAACATTTGCACAGGTCATTCACATTAGATGTGAAAACATAACAACATTACAGCAAACAATAATGTCTTCTCTGATGGTTATCGCATTTTCCTCACACACACACACACACACACACACACACCTGTGTGTGTCGGGTGTCTTGCTAATCAATCAAACCCTCCTGTTTTATTAAACACGGTCAGTGAGTCGTCCCGCTCTGCTGCTCCGGCCAATCACACGCTGAGCTGTGTCAGGTTATTATGCTGTTAACACACTTTGATTGGCTGAGGCGCTGGCCCTGAGACACTGTTAATTAATGCCTACTGTAGCACGCAATGAATGACCGGTAATATGTGTGTGTGTGTGTGTGTGTGTGTGTGTGTGTGTTGAATCTCTCCTGCAGAGTTTTGCCTGTAAGTCATTGAACTCATGTTAATGAAATTATGTGAAATCCACTCGAGAGGGAAATGTTGCTGATGAAATTGACTTTCATAATTCCAGAGAAGTGAGTTTACATCAGATTTTCTTTCTGTAAATGACAAATGATGAAGTTTAGGTTAGGTTAATCTAATACCTGGATTGGTATCATCTCCGATACTGAAGTTTTTAGATGGATCGGGTATCGGTCTGATGGGCCCAATCCAAATCCGATACTGTGTGTTAGTCATGTTTTTTACTGTCAAGCTCCAAAAATGACATAAAAGTACCATTAAAGTAGTCCATATGACTCTTGCATTTTATTCAAAGCCACTTGAAGACATGCGATCACAATGTGTTTGGTAAGTAAATATACAGTATACTGTAGTATGCACGCGCAGTGTGCTGCTCTGTTGACACACATACATAGCACGTGTAGGCTGGTGAGGCAATCGTGGCTATTTTCATACTTGAGCGCTACTCAAGAACAACATCTCAGATGTATATGCTCAATAGTTCAGTTCCTTTATAATATGCATTTAGAACGGCACCAGAGGTGCATTTTACCAGAATTTGAATAAGAAGAGAATTAAAGTGTTGTAAACGAGCTTACAAACAGACACATACAGGACTTACTGGAGAGTTCAGAATGGCAAAATAAAAGCCTGAGGGTTTTAAAGTTAAATGTGCACTACTGAAATATATTGCTGTTGTATTTTAATATTCCAAAAGTCAATAATAATTATAATTATACGTTGTTAATATTATCTTCATTATTTGTTTACAAATTACAACACTGTTTGAGTTGAAAATAACTGTGTGAATGAAAGTGGACTGATTTCTAAATTGAACTAAATTGAAAAAAAAGATCTGAATCCTTTAAAGTCCAGATGCAAGTTGAAACAATTGTGCAAAGAAAATGTCTCGGTTACTGTTGTAACCTCCAGGGAACGAGATTTTGTGTCGATGTAGTGACACTAGGGGTCGCTCTTGGGAGCCCCAAACACCTCTAATCTTTGAGAAAAGGCCAATGAGAATTGGCGAGTGGAATTTGCATGCCACTCCCACTGACATACGGGTATAAAAGGAGCTGGCTCGCAACCACTCATTCAGGTTTTGTGCTGAGGAGCCGAGACAAGGTCCCGGCCATTTCAGCGGATAGTACAGTGTTGTGGCAAGAGGGATACAATGTCTCGTTCCCTCCATCAGGGAATGGAGGTTACAACAGTAACCAAGACGTTCCCCTTCTGTCACTCACTCGACGTTGTGTCGATGTAGTGACACTAGGGGTCCCTATAGAAAAACGGCACAACAGCTGGACCGTGTTACGTGAACTGCCGATGCAGGTGCAAGCAAGCTGCTGCGTGTGTAATAGCAGGTGCATCAGTCTGCACGTAACCTCCCCCAACGCCCCACAAGACGTCATGTAGTTCCCACATCCCAGAGGTGGGGAAGCAACATAACTAGCATGAGCCGCGGCCTTTTCTCTCTATGTTTTCTCTCCACAGAGTATTAGATTCGGCTGGGGCCATCTAACGCTATTACACGCACCAGGGAAGTTGTTCTTTTCCTTTCCTATTCTTTCAGGGGGAAAAGACCCTGCGGAGACCACATCCTGCCCGAATGGGAGGTAACATGTGGCAATACGTCACGTGGGCTCACCAGCCACACATGGAAGAGGCATGGTGGTAGGTCCTGCCTGGAAGGGGAGGAGCTCTACAAACACAGAGAGGGCTCTGCCCAAGGGAGACATGGGCCTGCCGACAGGGAGACCATACCGCGGAAAATACATCACAGGGGGTTACCGGAGTAACCGGTCCCTGTGGAGCACCTATCCCAGTACAGGGCATATTAGTACCCGTAGTGGGTCCGGCTGTGAATTCCTCTGCCAAATTCGTGAGCCACAGGGCTAGGGAGGAAGGACATCCAGGGTTCACGATTTGTGAACTCGCATGGGAGAAGCGCACATCTTCACCTCATGGAGGGGAAAGGCGCTATATGCAAGCGATACACCTGGCCAGCTGTTCCGTATTAACTTACCTGTTCGTACCTGACAAAACACGGGATGAAACCGGCTCAACCTGGAGATTGTAAAATCTCGCAAAGGTATTGGGTGTTGCCCAGCCCGCTGCTCTGCAGATGTCTGCTAGAGAAGTGCCATTGGCCAGTGCCCATGAGGATGCCAGACTCCTTGTGGAGGTTGCTAGTATTTACTCTGTTTGGAGACAGCATTCCCTTTCCGCTGTCCGCCGAAGCAGACAAAGAGCTGCTCAGAGTCAGGGAATACCAGAGCGGGCAGTGGGAGGATTCCCGGGAAGTGAACAGGTCTACCTGTGTTTCTACCTGTGCTTTGCCGAATTTTTATTTAATTAAATTTATTTATGCATTTTGGCAGACACTTTTATCCAAAGTTATGTGCTTTAGCTCACTATGCCACCACCACTCACCTGAATTGACTCGAAATCAGCTGGACCACATGGGGGTGGAGTCTCCACTCTCCGCTGAGCGTCGCCTGCTGACTCCAGAGGAGGAGATGGCGGGTGAGTTGTGACATGCGACGAGAGCATAGGCCGCCTTGGCGATTTATATATGCTACTGTTGCCGTGTTGTCCGACCAGACCAACACATGCTTGCCCCGGATCAATGGCAATAGCCTCCGCAGGGTGAGCAGTAAAGCCAGCATCTCGAGGCAGTTGATGTGCCAAAACAGCCATGGTCCTGTCCAGGAGCCAGCAGCTGCATGTCCATTGCACACAGCACCCCAGCAACTTGGAGGTGTTTGTGGTGACCATGATGCATCTGGAAGTGTTTCAGTGGAACCACTGTCCTCTGCCTGAATGACTTTAGGCAGTTCAGCACCGACTGCGCATGCTCGCTTGTGAGGCATGCTAACATTTAGACCGAGTCTAACTCCATGCCAAGAAAAGTGATGCTCTGAACCGGGGAGAGCTTGCTCTTTTCCCAGTTGACCCGAAGCCCTAGACGGCTGAGGTGCCTGAGCACCAGGTCCCTGTGTGTGCACAGCAACTCTCGAGAGTGTGCTAGAATCAGCCAGTCATCGAGGTAGTTGAGTATGCAGATGCCCGCTTCCCTTAACGGGGCAAGAGCTGCATCTGTGACCTTCATGAAGATGCGAGGGGACAGGGACAGTCCGAAGGGGAGGACATTGTACTGATACACCCGGCCGTTGGAAGAAATCCATAGGAAGGGTCTGTGACGAGGTAAAACGGAGACGTGAAAGTACGCATCCTTCATGTCTACCGCCGCGAACCAATCTTGACGCCGGACGCACGAAAAAATGTGCTTCTGCATGAGCACCTTGATTGGGAGTTTGTGTAAGGCCTGGTTCAAAACTCGCAGGTCTAAGATTGGCCACAACCCACTGCCTTTCTTTGGCATGATGAAGTAAGGTCTGTAGAACCCTTTCCTCATCTCGGCTGGAGGGACAGGCTCTATCGCGCCCTTGCGCAGAAGGGTCGCGATCTCCGCACGCAGGGTGGCGGTGTTGTCGCCCTGCACCGAGGTGAAGCAGACGCCACCGCCTGGCGAACTGAATTGCGTAGCCAAGTTGGATGGTCCTGGCCAGCCATCGCGACGGGTTGGAAAGCGCTAATCACGCGTCTAAGCTCTGGGCGAGGGGCACTAAGGGGACAATCGCGTCTAACGTACCTGTGGGTGGGGCCTTGCGGCACGGGTGAGCAGGGGACACCACGTCGAGGAGCCTTGCTTCGTCTCAAACTTGTGGCTGTGCTGAGGGGGCCCTCGAAGGGCCGAGAACTGGAGGAAAGCCGCGACCGCAATGTTGCCATGGTCATGTTCTCGCAATGAGAACACGAACCATCCATGAACGCTGCCTCAGTGTGAGCGTGGCCCAGACACATGAGGCAGCGCCCGTGGTAGTCGGAGGTGGAGAGATAATGACCGCATTCAGGAATCACACAAAGACGGAAAGGCATCTTTAAAAAGACACGTCTTTAAAAAGACGTTCACATCAATGTGTTGCTCTGATAGAGGAAAAATACTCTTTGCAGAAATATATACTCTCTCAGTAGCGCTGTTGAAGCGCCCAGGGGCGTAGTCTGCACTAAGCATGCAGAAGGAGAGAAAGCCACTGAAATGCGCCATATATCCAAAAGCATACGCTTCTTCCTGAGGTGAATGGACCGGAAGTGGAATTCAGCTCGCTGACACACAACCGCTTGGCTCCGAAGAAAAAATCTGAACAAGTGGTTGCAAGCCAGCTCCTTTTATACCTGTATGTCCGGGGGAGTGGCATGCAAATTCCACTCGCCAATTCTCATTGGCCTTTAAAGATTAGAGGTGTTTGGGGCTCCCAAGAGTCCCACTACATCGACACAACGTCGAGTGAGTGACTGAAGGGGAACTGGCTTCTTTTCTACTGAAGATTTAGACTGGAATTACTGTTAATTTTGCTGACTAGTTAACAATAAAGTTTTTATTAATAGGCTGTACATATATTTTGAAATAATGTGTAGTTAGAGGTTTGTGTTTCTTTACATATAAAAGAGTACTCCCAATTAGTTCCACACAGTGAGGTAAAGATATTCTAAACTGATTATGATAAAATAACACTGGTATCAGATCTGGATCGGTATCGGCCGATATTGAGATTTCAGATATCAGAATCAGATCAGAAAAGAAAACTGGTATCAGTGCATCCCTTGTTAAGTGTTTTCAGAAGATCTTTGTGTTGATGTGTGTTTGATTTAAATGTGTTGAGGCTGATATTTGAATATGTGCTCACATCCAGGTCTGACCTTGTTCCATTCTCTCACAAATACTTTAGAATGAAGTCAGAAAGCCCAAAAAATAAATAATTACATTACTCTGATAAATCCCCCTCAATTTCAGAAATTTCCAAGGACATTTTTCTCACTTTTTGCAGAAAATTATACATTATATTTGAAGAAATTTTGTCCAGTGTGTGAAGAAACTGCAGCCAGTGACATAAATTGAGCTATTTTTGAAGTCCTTGATTAAGACCCAGAATGAAACACTTTGGCGATAAACTGAAGGAATGTGCAGGCGAAAAGCAGTAATCTACCACTGCCAGCACAGGCGCCATTTATTCAAATCTATTGTGCAAATAAATTCAAAGTCAGATTTATTGTCTTTTGTTACACATTGCAGAGCAATGAACAAAGCGAAATAAGGTTCCTACATGTAACGACTCAGCCTGTTGCAATTGTTATAGATAATTGCTTGATCACAATTATTTGTGTTCTTCAAATTCCAACCACAGTTTTATGTCCAAGCTGCATGCTGCGGTTTTGTGTGTCTTTTTCTGGTGTTGTTGCATTATGTGAGCTCCTCCAAATAAACTCTGAATGTCTCACTGACCCGCACCATAAAAGAACACAACATTTACATTTTAATGAGCAGAGACTTTTATCCAAAGCAACTTACAAAAGAGGAATACAGCAAAGGCAATTCATCATAAGGAGCCAATAATATGAGAAGTGCTGCAAAACAAGTTTCAAATTGCTTAGAGAAGTACAAGTAGAGAGGAAGGTGAAAGAAAGAATGAGTGAGATTTTATTTTTTTAATGAAGAAAGAAGACATTAGTAGGATTGGGTCAAGTGCTCATGAAAAGGTGCATCTTTAGATGTTTCTTGACAATAGTTAGAGAATCAGCTGCTCGGGTGGATTTCAGAAGGTTGTTCCACCAGCGAGGAACAGTGGAAGTGAAAGTCCAAGAAAGTGATTTTGTGCCTCTGGGCACCACAAGGCGCCCCTCACCCTTTGAGCGTAAGCTTCTGGAGGACATATGGATTTGAAGTAGTGAGTGTAGATACGGGGTGCAGAACCAGCGGTTGTTCTATAATCGAGCATCAATGCCTTGATTTGATTGCGAGCGATTAATGGCAGCCAGTGCAGTTTGATGAAGAGAGGTGTGACGTGTTCTCTCTTGGGCTCATTGAAAACCAATTGTGCCACCGCATTCTGGATTAATTGCAGAGGTTTGACTGTACACGCAGGAAGTCCTGTCAGAAGAGTATTGCAGTAGTGCAATCTAGATATGACAATAACTTGGACAAGAAGTTGTGGAGCATACTGATATAGCAAAGGTCTGATCTTTATAAAAGAACACAAGAAACATATTTTCAATCACACAAACAATCTCAAAGGTCTTCCTTCATGTGAAATTAGGACTCATGGGTTTATCAGAGAGTCTCAAAATAACACGTGAAAGTGAAATCTTAGGACAGAAATATATAAATATTAAAGGTGTGCACGATTAATCGAGTAATCATTCAGCTTTAAATATTCGACTACAAAAAACACTACTCGGTCTTTGCCTGCCTCAATGAAACTGCTTCTCTCACCTAAATCTTGCCATCACAACTCAGTGCATTGATTGGCACTGTGGATGCATGACGTTGTTTAAGGAAAGGTTTGCCCAAAAAGGTCTCCTAAGCAACCAAATTGGCCTGGTTGCTAAGGTAGTCACATGGGGTAACCTCCTCATGGTCGCTATAATGTGGTTCTCGCTCTCAGTGGGGCGCGTGGTGAGTTGTGCGTGGATGCTGCGGAGAATAGCATGAAGCCTCCACACGTGCTATTAGTCGACATTATCGACATCATCGACAATAAAAAAAAATATAGAATAGTCGTTTGATCTCATTTAACGTAACATGAGATCACATTAAACTCTAATGATGACGTGTGAGAGCAGCACTGCAGTTCACGACTGACTGAAGAAGAATTACACAGATCACAGATGAACTCTAAACTTTCCAAACAGCTTCAGCTGATGTAGAGCACAAAGTATGAGAGAATTATAACGCAAAAATACTAAAGTAAATACAGAAACACTCTTGTTGTGGAATAAGTGGAGCCGGAGCTCTTTAAAGGAAACACCCCAGAGTTACATTTTAAATGCAGTTTAAGAAGTATAACCAAGTGAAATAATACACTTATATACAAAATACACTTATATATAAGACACATTCTCTTAAAGCACGTCTAAATATCTTATATGTTGCTTCTCAAATAAATGCATCTTGTTTTAAGGATTTCTAGACAATTTTAAATGGAAAATAAGACAAAAATACTTGATAAGAGGATTTTTTGCAATGAATTTCCTTACTGAATTAAACTTAATAAAAAGTATTTTTCCCCTTTAATTCAGTGAATGTCATTTAGAGGTGTTTTTAAAAGATGATTTTATTGTTAGTAAGCATGTTTAATACAACCTTTTTACTCTGGGCACAAGCTGAATAATCGGTTAAGAGCTAATGATTAATCATTGCAATAATCATTCTAATAATCGTTAGATTAATCGATTATCAAAATAATCGTTAGTTGCAGCCCTAGTGTGTGTGTGTGTGCTGGTTATGCAGATATAGTATGTGCATGTGAGACGGTCTCGGTGAGGTATTCATAGAAATACAATAACGTAAACACCAGGAGAAAAAAAGTGGATTTGTATCAAAATATCGGATCTTTGCATTAGGACTTGCGGTGTAAATGCAGCCTGATAGACCTGCCACTGAATACTGTATACCATTAATATTAATCAAACATCAGTAACAAGAAAACAAGACAACCATTCATTGCTCTTGGCTGGATAACTTTAGTAACTTTAGAAAATACTAATGTGTTATAAGCATACAGTGAAGGCCTGTAATCTATGTAGTTTTTATGGTACATTTGATAAATTTTTACTTCAGTGCTTATTTGATACTGCCGTTAGAAACTTTAAGCACTTCCTTGTTTTGAATAATTACTTGAACTTGAAACCATGTTTACCTAATTAACAAATGAGTGAATATTAGTTTAGAGCATCGAGAATTGTCAAATTTCAACTTCTGAAATGTTGGTATCATGACAACACTGTCTACAGTACATGGTAGATATTACTGTAATGACTTTATGATCAAATAGATCTCATGCCATAGAAGTGTGAACACTCCTGATTTAAAGTGATTGTGTTGCATCAGAAGACTTGTCAGTGAAAAGATTTAGTCATTTCTAAATCTAGATGTTGGTTATGCATAATGCTCATTTTTTAAAAAGACGGTTGAAAAGGTTGAACTTAAATTCTAAATTTCAAGTAATAGATTACTCTTTTTTTGTGTGTTAAATTACTTGAAAAGCCCATCCCTAATTACTGTTGCATAATATTGCGTAATATTCCAGAAACAACAGTGTAAAGCTGAGCAAAAAGAGAGACAGATTTTCAGTATTTGAACATTTTAATGTTGTCATTCTGATCCAGTGCAATAACATTGTTTTGTAAGCACACAAACACCTTAAGAAGTTTGACAATAATTTGTCTTAATCATGACAAGCCCTTGAACAGACAATTCATTTGTTAATTGCAATTATTTGCATGACAATTAATCGTCAGCCAATTGTCATAATCGTGACAGCCCTAAGTGCAACATTTATTTTACATCCAAGTCGACATATGACACAAGGTGAGCTAAGACACGATAAGAAGTTGATAAATGTGTTGTCTTAATGTTATGTCATCTAATTAATATTCTTAATAAGATTTATCGTTCAGCGTATAGAGTCTAGGGCTTCTTTATGGTTTATCTTCTTTGTTAGTATTATCTTCTGAGGATGAGTTATAATATGTTGAGTATTGTGAGTGTTTGAGTTGAGTGTGTGTTAGTATTTGGGTTTAGGGGGTTTTGAATGTTGTTTTTAAGGTGAAGTGATGCAGGTAATTGAAATAACTCGAACCCTTTATTTCTTTTTCCAATCTCATCCTGATGACTTCATCCCTTACTCTGTGAACTTTAATCTCGCACACTTTAAGTGTCTGAAATTACAAACGCTTGCATGATTATGAACTGGGAATGATAGGAGTCTGTGGGGGTGAGCAATTGTGTCCGTTTCCTTTGAAATGTAAAATGAGCATCAGTCTTTGACTGGATAATCCTCTTTTAATAACACAGAGTCCATTTAGAAAGCTTTTAGCAAATCAGCCATTTATTTGAAAGACTTCACAAGGACAAATCAAACAGCTGACACCATGGAGACGGCAGCATGAGGGAGTTTACAGCCATTATGAGCTTTACAACACAACATCTGCTCACATTTACATAATGCCTGTGAACACTCACCTGAACACAAACTTCACAGTGATTAGCTTGTTTTAACACAAGTGCCTCTTATTCAGGTGAGATGAGGGAGTGATTCACTGAATTCAGTTGTTCAGGATCAGATCACTGTATGATAATAATGAGACTCATGTGTTCATGATCACACTACACACCGTCTCATACGTGTTACGATTGTGTCGCTCTCAGTCACAACACTGACAGATGTGAGAAATGAACAAGTGTCTGTGATGAACAGTGTTTATGTCCATTACAGCTGATGTAAGTGTACGTCACTAAACATGCACGTCTCGACTGTACAGCGTTTATTAAGTCGTCATTTTTATTTGTATAGTGCTTTTCACAACACACATCGTTTCAAAGCAGCTTTACAGAAGATCATGCATTAACAGAAAATGAAACTGTAATATCTATAAAGTCTTAGAGTCATCATTGTGTAGTTTGATTAAATATGATTGTAAATTGAGGATAAAAATAAGTAATTAAACAATAATTGTATTTATAACCCCAGTAAGCAAGCTGAAGGTGACTCAAAACTCCATAAGATGTTGATTAATGGAGAAAAATAATGTTTGGAGAAACCAGACTCACTGTGGGGGCCGGTTCCCCTCTGACTAACATCATGAATATAATGACAATATTAGTTAATGATGTGCAGTGCAAGTAAGTGTTAAGGGTCAGTGTTTAAACAGATTTTGTATGAACTGTAAGATTATTGACTAATGTCTCTGAAGTTCATCCTGGATTAACTGCAGAAGTTCACATTGATGCATTGTCCTTTGTTAGTTTTATGAAGGGTTTTGTTGGCAATTAAAGAGCAACTATAATGGTTTTTAAACGTGCCTAATTTTGTTTTAAAGGTCTCATCCAATAGATTTACATGCAT
>NC_059374.1:44730224-44742724 GCF_019703515.2 Myxocyprinus asiaticus | reverse complement strand
GAATACATGTGATTACATATTTAAAATACTAAATATTAGTACCTGTATTCCACTACAGTTACACTTTAAATCATTGGTAATCAGAATACAGTTACAGTCAAAAAGTATTTAGATTACTGAAAACATTCATCCATATAAATGATGCGATCTGAGGATCTTTTGAACAGCGGTGAAACACTTTCCTATGATGTGTTATGATTCATACGAGCGCTTTCACACTGTTGTGAGTGAAATATGACGTCATTGAGGAACTTTCTCTTGTGAGCTTAATAGAGGAGTTACATCATGTTTCTACAGATTAACAACAAACAGTTAGAAACGCTTTGACAGATGAAACATAAATCCAATAAATACACGATTATATTTTATAATCACTTATATAAAGAAAATTCACATTAGAGCATAACTTATTTTTTCTCTAGTAAGATGTTTTATATTAGGGCAAAAATGTTCTGCAAAAATATCTAAAAATATTTTACTACTGTATTTTCTTATTTTATTTGTGAAGAAACAGCAAGACACGGTGCAACAGTCAAAGACATTCATCCAGCATGTGTTTACATAGGAAATAAATGGGAAAACAGAACAGACGAGCGCAAAAAAATATTTGGTGTGAACAGCCCCTAACTCATCCGTTCGCACGTGAGTGAGAGCGCGTGTGTGAAACAAGTTTGGTAGTCCTGTTTATTTTTTCATTAATTACAAACCATCAGGTTCTTGGGTCCCGTCGGGCCTGGGTCGGGTAGCAGACCTCTACTGACAGCAGCTTGTGACTCTGTAAAAACATTCATCTGTTTGTGTGAAGGACATGTCAACCTCTGACTTCTAACTGATGGGGGGGAGCAGGAGGTTAAATTAACCATTTTAAAAATAATGTTTTCACTCCGCAACAAAAAAAAAAATCACTGTTCAGTTTTTCGGTTACGTTCTGTTTTTTTATTTTAAATAACAGTCACTTGTGATATTTTTATTGGCTTTGATTATGTCTATGTGTACAAAAAGCATGCAAAAATAGCATCTTTATATGCTTTGGTACATATTTACAGTACATGGTTAGAGTTGCACTCAGTGCTTTCTTGGGCCATGCTCTTTTTTGTCTATGTGTCTATTGGAATTACATGTTAACAAGTTACATTCAAAATCAATGCAACAGAATACAGACAACTATAAATTAACCAGCATTATTGGGCACTCTGACACAAATAACTCATAAGTTCAAACAGCAGGTATATGAGGAAGATTTATATACACCTACTAATATACCTTGCAATGAAAGTCTCTTAAAATCCCTCAAATTACTTTTGTTAGAAAGGGAAATTTTAAAAGACAGTTCTCTCAAATTCAGTTGTAATCATTTACTCACCCTCATTTTGTTGACTTTCCTTCACAGAACACAAAAGGATATGGTAATCAAAATCTTAGCCTAAAAAAAGAATTATTTTGAAAGTCATATGGGTTTTGAAAAATATGAGTGAGTAAATGATTACAGAATCTTATGATCCCTAAAATGCTAATTTATTAATTTTTTTATTAATTTTTTTTAATTAAATCTTATAATAACGAAACACACACACACACACACACACATATATATATATATACACACAACATTTAAATGTCTGAGACTGAACGCATAGTAATAAAACAAAATCTTGGGTAGGCCTAGCCCTCCTTTGTCTATCGGCCTATGTAACTTATTAAACTGCAATCTGGGACGCTTACCATTCCAAATGAAGGACTTCACTATGCTCTCAAATTGCTTGAAATAAGAGAGGGGGACATCTACAGGCTTCCTCCGAAAGCCAGAGTATGTACAGTGAGTCAATCCACTCACAAGAAAACACCCAATGGTTACTCACCCATTGTTTCAATAAAAGACATTGCCTGATTGGGACATGTAAATACTTTGCTGCCATCCTTGGTGTCTATTCTCAGTTTGGCCGGAAACATCAGAGCAAAAGTGATCTTTCGCCAATGTAACAGTTTCTTGCTTTCCTTAAACCGATCGCGTTTCTCTCTTGTCGAGTTCGCAAAGTTCGGGAACAAGAAAATATTGTAATTCTTCCAAGAAAGCTTTCTTTTGCTCCTCGCCTGGCGCAACACGAGATCTTTATCGGATGATCTCAAAAATTTGGCCAGAATCGATTGGGGCCTATCTCCCTCAGCAGATCTGTGAGCTGGCACTCTGTGAGCTCGCTCGGTTTCCAGCTTGTGGCCTGTTATGTCGAGCAGACTCGGGAAAAGCTCTTCTAGGAATTTCACCATATCTCTGCCCTCCTCATGCTCAGGAATTCCAACAATTCTGACGTTATTCCTGCGGCTTCTATTCTCAAGATCTTCAAGCTTTTCAAGAACAAGTTCCAAATCAACTTTGGTCACGGGCGGATTAGCGGCTAATTCCCTCTCTGATGCCTCCAAATAATAAATTCATTTTTGAACATCTGTCACAATTTTTCTTTCCATCGCCGTAATCGATCGACGTATTACAGCGAGATCCTCCAAGTCCGCAAGTACCATCGTCAACATCATCGACATGTTGGACAGTTGACGCTGGATTCCTCCTCCCGCTGCGCCATCCAAATCGAGTCCTCGGTCCACAGGCCTGTCTGGGCTTTCATCTTAAACCCGTAAGTGTCTTTTAATGTCTCCAGAGCCCGAGAATTTTGACTTCTTTGCCATGTTTACCTCGGACAGTAAATGTGTAACTGGGTGTATTGAATTTCACCAGATTATATCATGAAAATAATTTAAAAAAATTAGCAAAGTGCGCAGAGCTGTCTCTCACACATTGGTTTTTGTTCCTTTAACTGTTTTTAGTCCCTGGATGTAATTGATGTTGTCAGGGATTGACTCATGATTATGATGTCATGTGAGGGATTTTTGGTAATGCTGTTGGACATAGATGTGTTCAAGGTAAAGCAGTCTGGCAAGATTATTTTCAGGAGAATGCAAGACTTTTCTTAGCATTGAGAAACACCCTGAGACTTGTGATTGGTTGTTCACTGCACCTCAGTGACTGTATTGTGTGATGTAGTAATGTGGACTAACAGATGTTGGGATCTCTTGTTATTCACAGATGTAAATGAGTGTGACAGGGACTGTCCTGTTTGAATGTGTTTAAAATGAGCAGAGCGCCGCTGACGTCTCCAGTTCAACATCAAATGCAGTTAAATGCACAAGTGTCTTACGTGAGAACATGTGACCTGCACACAATCAAATCATACACTGCTGGATTGAGAATCAAAGCCGTTCTGATTGCGTCTGATTGCAGCAACACAGAGAGAACGTTTTTCTTTCATAATTTCCAGACGACTCTACAGCACATCACAGCAACTCGTGTCATGAGACAGTGTTTACAGTTGGCAGACGCTTATATGGAGCATTCAGCTTGATATTTGAATGTAAATCAGGTGCGTTTTTTTGTGTGTGACTAAAAGGTTTGACCTCGCTCAGGATCGATGCTTCAGTATTGATCTATAATGTCTAAAGAGACTTGAGGAAACAACCAGTAATGAGACGAGATGACCTCTTGACCTGTGATCAACTCCCCCGACCCGAGCTCATTCATCATGTTTATAATCTCTCAGTGTTAGTGTGACCTTTGACCTCTGACCAGAAGAAGCGTGCTGAAGCCCCACACGTGTTGGTTCTGATGTGAATCTGTGTTTGTGTTGTGAGTGGCGAGTGAGTGTCCTGGTGATTTGTTTGATCTGTGGAAGAGAGCGCTCATGTCTCTCACTAATGTGCGCAGAGGGGCCACTCATGGCAGGATTAAAGAGTTTGTCCTGATCAACACCAGAGAGAGATAGACAGGACGTGTGTGGTACAGTGAAGGAGTCCCCACGGGGAGTGTCCTGTTCCTCTGTGAAATTTCAATTCGAAATAATGTTATTGCTTATTGCTCCCCAGAGACAACAATCTGTCTGTGCCATCAATAACAGCAGGAGTGTCTGTCAAACCACCAAGAGCTGCACTACACACACACACACACACACACACACACACACACAGCTCTGACTCTGATATGAGAGTGATTCATGTTCATTTCCTCTCAGCTGGTAATGGACTCTTCACTGGAGTGCTGATGCTCTTGAAGAACTTACTGACACTTTCATTGTGTGGCTCAGTCAGAGTTTGTTTGTTTGGGTCAGTGTTTGTTATTTTTGGGCATCATCGACACTCGACACGAGTCTGGTCCAAACAGTAGACAGCTAAATGATGCTGCTTTTTAAGAGCCCCATGACTTCTACAGTGCTAAAAACACAGATGGAATAACTGAATTGGACATATTTGTGATGATTTACCTTTTAAGCTCTGAAGGTGTTTTTAAAGATTTCCTGTTTCAGTGGCATACCCAAAATTAAAGGCTTATAACTCAACAAAAAACAACAAAAACAAAAAAACAAGGAAGGTCAAGTGTTTGGCATCATTGTAAAGAAAACTTTTCAAATTTTTTAATGATATAGATTATGATATAATCTGAGACTCTCAGCCTAAGAAACTGCTGGAAAATCACACACAAAAATGAGCCAAAAATGTACTTATCAGGGTTCCCGCAGATCCTTAAATTGTCTTGTTTTCCAAAATTGAAGGTCATAAAAAGTCTTAAATATCTTAAATGATAAATGACATGACCATAATATGTCATTAGAGAATTAGGAAACATGCTAAGTTGAAATACTGGCTTCTCCGATAACAATGTTACAGTCAGTATATTCTACTTTGACGTTTCCATTCCGGGCCGGAATTTCTGTTTATGTTTTGGCCTGTGTGATCCCGCCCACTGCCCACTCACCAATAGTATTTCGACACCACCGGGTTGCCAGATTTGAACAAGTTTGCAGATAAACAACACTGCGTGCTGCAGCCATGGAAGCCAGCAAACGAACTGGATCAGAGATAACAGATTCCACCCGACCTAAAAAGCCTCGCCATCCGTCTAAAAACCACCATGACCAGAGGCGTAGTGAAACAAGATAAATACTGGAGATACCTTTGGAAGATGGAGACCGCTTAAAGCACAGAAATCCTTTAAAACATTCTGGCAACCCGCATGAGCTTCGAGTCTGGGGCGGGACACACAACTCTCCAATATTTAGAATTTGGACTGCAGTACCCATTTCATGCACTTGTTGTCAATCTAACATATAGCATCTTTAAAGAGGTCTTAAATTTGGGGGCAGAAAGACAGGAATCGTGATATGACCTAATGTGATTATCAAACTCAAAAGAATATGTTTTAATTCAATAAATGCATGCGCTGCATCCTTCAGCACTGTTGTATTTTCTCCAAACACGCGGGGGCTTGTGTGTGTTTCCAGCTGTTGCAGAACAGTTCACAATCATTAATCCATATCGGAAATTTATAGCAAGTGATCACTAAAGATCAGCTGTTGATGATGATGATATAGTGTTGATGAAATAAGACAATGTTTACATTTAATTGTTTATATTGTTATATGTTGTGGATTATTGTAGGAGTGCACAATTTATTTCCTGTATCTGTTTGAACAAGCAGCTGGAAGCAGTGAAGCACAAGCATTTCAAAATAAGAGTCCCCGCTGTATTTCAACGTTAAAGTGCCTTTACAGTTAAAAGTTCCACGCTATGAATCATTTCTTTCTCGAGCTTAAAGGGTTAAATCACAGCATGACCAAATGTGGTTATTAAGCCACAAAAGGACACGTGAAAGACAATACGACTATATTACTAATGTATAGAAAATGTAATTTTCAATATAGTAGTAATACAACTGCTACTAATAATGATTTCACATGAAATTGTTTTATATCAAATATAAAAAGAATTATGAAATATAATATTTAAGCAGTATCACACAAGCAAGTATGTACTGAAACAGAAGTTGCTACTGACTTTTCCTCCATACTGTGACGTATTTCCACGTGAAACGGCTTATCGAACAAGAAACAATTGTAGGGCGGGACTTGATTTTATACCTCGGTTGTTGATTAATTAGTGAAAAGTGGGCGTTGCATACCAGAATGGAGGCGGAACTGAATGTGAGCATTGTGTTGTGTGGATTCATACTAACAAAAGTCACACATGCATTGAAGCACACTAGAGTTCAGCTGAGATGGTGGTCTGAGGTTCAAATGATCTCCAGTTTGAAAGTAATCTGACCAAACTCGCCAGAGATGATGACATCATTTGCCTGTTACACTGTAATGCATTTCATAAGTGCTTGTGTCAGCAGAAATCACCTTCAGCTCTCATTCTTCACGTCTGGAGTGATGCATCTGCTGCAGATCAACACAAGTGCGGATCTGTGCAGGGATTAAATATCCACACTTCCCTTCTATATACAGTATGTCAATGGAGTAGTATGTCCAAATCATCAGTATTCATGAACAGTAAGTGAGAAATACCCAGATGATCTACTACATCCCGTGTTCATCCACTGGACGCTTTACTATCCCATAATCCCACAGGATCTGAAAGTGAAAGAGGAGATTTATTAGGGATGTAAATCACAAGTTTCATCACTATATGATCTTGTATTGATCCGATGTTTGGTGATACCTCAAAGTCTGCCACAATACGATTTAGATTAAATTCGATTCAGGGGCTTGCGATCGATATTACGATATTATGTGCTTATTATTACAATCACTCTGTGCACATCCGTGTCCCACACAAGAACCATATTTAGCGCTTATAAAGCAAGATAAATATCATAAGGTTGCTGCATCGCCTGACGGAAATGCGTACAAGCATGACTGGTATAAGTGGCAAAATAAACGTGCATCTTAAAAAAATATACATTGATATTTACGCATTGCATCATTGACATCGAATAATTTGTTATTTGATCAATGCATCTGTCCAGATCTAAGATTTATGGTAAAAAAATAAAAAGGACTTAAATATTGATCTGTTTCTCACTCACACCTATCATATCACTTCTGAAGACATGGATTAAACCACTGGCGTCATATGCATTACTTTTATGCTGCCTTTATGTGCTTTTTGGAGCTTCAAAGTTCTGGTCACCATTCACTTGCATTAAATGGACCTACAGAGCTGAAATATTCTTCTAAAAATCTTCATTTGTGTTATGACATGAGGGTGAGTAAATGATGAGAGAAGTTTCATTTTTGGGTGAACTGTCCCTTTTAATGGTGTTTGTTTAACAAAACCAGTATAGATTATTCAGGTCACGGGTCAGTCCTCACGTCATCTGATGAAGTATGTCTGAAATCTGTTTATACTACTCTCACCCGTACCTAAAGAACGTACTGTTTTACCGGTTGAGAAGTGCGTTCTTCATCAAATACAGTACATACTCTGACAGGACGAAATTTCAGACACAGTATGACAGACAGACAAAGGAAAAGAGAAACAGACAGACAGAGTATGCAGTGAGACAGGAGGAAGAGTGCAGTGCTGGAGAGGTCGTGCTATTCTCTTTTATGTAGCAGCAGCGTCTGAAGCCCCGCGGCTCTATTGATTATCTCAACCTTATGTTTTATTGAACAGAGAGAGAGAGAGAGAGAGACTGTGTGTGTGTGACTTCTTCCTCGTTCACTCGCTCTTCCTCCTGTTTCTCCTTCATTTTATTTCTTACTTGTTCTGTTCTAGTATTTTTATATATTTTTCTTAAGTTCTGTTCATTCCAGGTCTTCTAATCTCTCTGTCTGTCTGTAATCATCTGTCTCTCAGTATCTGATATCAGGCGTGTGGTTGGTTAGTTTAGCTGTTTATCTCCCTAGAGACAAGCGGCTGTTTGTGTCATTTAGATGCATATCAGACTGAAGCATTACAGCCAGTGCAGTGATGTCATGATGATGTCACGGGCGTGTGGACTGTCTGTCACACATCACGTTCACACACTGAGTCTGAGCTGGTGATTGTTCACTAAGTAGTGTGCACTCATAAGCTCTTTAGAATGAAGACACATGCTGAGTGTGATTTATTTAATGTTATTATGTTTGTCAGTCTGTGGTTGGTGTTTTGGTCACTGCTGGTTGAAGTCATGAAAATCAGTGTCTTGCACCAGTAAAAAGGTGATGGTATCATACCATATAACTGAATGATTACCATATTAATTTACCATAGTGTTTACATGGTGGGGTATGTGCTTAAAGGGATAGTTTACCCCAAAGTTCTGTCATTGTTTACTCAGTGTATGACTTTCTTCTGCGGAACACAAGAAGGGATGTTTGATAGTATGTTATGGTACTGGCAACGCCAAAGTCACGGGTTCGATTCTCATGGAACATATAAACTAATGGAATGTTTACTGGAATGAAATGTAAGTTGCATCGGACCTGCCAGAGAAAACTAAATAATCGTCAAAATATTAATAACTACAGTCTTGACCAACACAAAATAGGTTTCGTTTGAAAGTTTAGAAGCTCTACTTTCCAATGCATGTAGACATTATGACCAAAACTGAACAAGTGCTTTGAAATTTGCAGATAAATCAGAAGCACTGTACATATTATTGTAATCAGTAAAAACATCAAACTCATCAAATACTCATGTGTCATATGGTGAGTAATAGCTAATTACATCTTCTTGGTGTTACTTATGTGCCGCGTTTTTGCGTATAACTTCACGAAAAATAAATGGAACATAAAATACCATGGTATACCATCATACCATCATTTAGATGAGGTGATTATCTTTCAAATGAGTCCACACACAAGATAATCAGATGTATAGATCATTAGATAATCCACATGAAGCACAATGTTACATATGACCACCAGGAGATGGCGCCAAATACATGACACAGACTCAATGATGACTCAAATGACACAGAATGAAACTCATTCTGTGAAATCTCATTACTAAAATCATGTCTGCATGCTATGCAAACCTTTAGTCATTGTTGTGTTTGCATGTGTAATTAGTTCTTATGTACAATTATTATGTTTTATTTGTTTGGAGAGGCTTTTGGACACTATGATAAATTATTTTTGTAATGTTATAACTTTTGATTGCTTTGTTGTATCAACACAACATTTTTCTCAGATACAGTTGACATGATTGGGAACAAAACAAAAGCAGTTTTTCAGAGATATATAATGTCAAATCAGAAAAAAACAAAACATTTTTGGCTCAACTGTTTTTGTGATTTTTCAGCAGTTTCTTAGGCTGAGAGTCTCAGTATGTATCATAATCTATAACATAAAAAATTAGAAAAGTTTTCTTTACAATGTTACCAAACACTTGACCCTCATTGTTTTGTTTTTTGTTGAGTTATAAGCCTTTAATTTTGTGTATGCCACTGAAACAGGAAATCTTTAAAAACACCTTCTGAGCTTAAAGCGTTCATTAAAAGCATCTGCCAAATGAAACAATGTAAATGTCCAAAAAATATATACTATTTGCCACAGTCCAAACTTTCATGGTAGTTTTGTTTTGTTAGTTTCCCGTGAGCTGAAGTGTGTTTGTTGTCCTGTGCTGGTGGAACAGAGAGAGACAGAAAAGGTTTGAGTTCATAACTGTGGCAGTAGAGACGTCTTTGTCCTCTCTATAATGGAAAGTTTCCCACCGGAACCAATTTACTGTGACCAGCCCGTACAGCAGCTCACCGTGTTGTAGTGTGTGTGTTCGGCGCCGTGGGCTTGTGCATCTCTTTACGGGTGTGTTAAGCATCTTTCATATGCCCCAGTGGACCAGTATTAGCCCCAAAACTGCAGCTGTAAATCTTTAAATTGTGTCTGTGAGATTCTCACACTGTTATTCTTGAAGAGGAGAAAAGTTACAGAAAACATGACGCAGAAGTGAATTTCTCTTTCGTAATTGGCGGCGCTGATGGACGGATCTCTGCATGTGGCGTCACGGGCGAGTGAACCGGTTGAGTTTAGAGCTGAATCCTGTAAACAAGCATTTGACTGCTGACCGCCTGTGTAATGCTAGCATGTTTGATTAAATGTCAGGTGAAGTCGTCTCTGCTGTACTCATTAACCTCAGTCGATCAATACGTAACCTAGGTAACCGTTTCACTCATCCATCTTGGAGCGTTTCTGCGTTCCCTCAAGGCCGTGAGGTCATGTGCATGTTTGACCTCTCACAGGTGATGAACAGATGCACAGATGTTTCAGTCACAGGGAGAGGAAGAAACTAGATTTGCATTTCCTGCAGGAAATAGATTAGTGTTGTGTTTTGAAGTTTATTTTTTGGGTTTTGTGTAAATGAACTCCTGCATCAGAGCCGCTTTGTCGTTGATTCTTTTTTTAATTCAACTCGACACCGTCTTCACACTGTAAATACAGCTATAGATGTTAAAAAGATGTAAATAAGAAGAACATT
The DNA here is from genome assembly GCF_019703515.2 of Myxocyprinus asiaticus. Taxonomy (NCBI): domain Eukaryota; kingdom Metazoa; phylum Chordata; class Actinopteri; order Cypriniformes; family Catostomidae; genus Myxocyprinus; species Myxocyprinus asiaticus. The sequence continues at coordinate 44,732,443 of NC_059374.1, read as the reverse complement.
CAGAATTCATATGCAAATATTGTAATGACGTCATCACTTTCTATTAGACGCTTTTAGAAATATTCTATGTTCAGTACAAGTTCAGCTCAATCGACATTTGTGGCATAATGTTGAAAATTAATTTCGACCTTTTCATTAAAAAAAGCACAAATGTGTGTTCCAGTGAGACACTTACAATGGAAGTCAATGGGGTCAATAATAATAATCTGTAAACATTAAAATACTCACTGTTTCAAAAGTATAGACACAAGACATAAACAATATGTGTGTTAACATGGGATGTAACAGTGTCACAGTTTCACGGTATACCACGGTTTTAAAAAGAGACGGTTATCAAACCGTTGACATGTATGATTCACAGTATTTCATTCACATTATTACTTGATTATTTGTTTTTCTAAAATCCAAGTAAAGGAATGAAAGTTTCCATTATAATATCAGTTAAATTAAGAGAGAATCATCTAGATTTACACAGCATCATATAAACTTAATCAAATAAATCTCTTGCAACATCCTCTTGTTTCACTCAACCATCACTTTATTTAAAAAGCCACACACACACTAAAGCACATATGCTTACACTCAAACAGATGAAAACATCAGTCATAGAGACGGGAGAAGATTTTTGAAGTAGCCAATTCAGAATATTTTGCTTTTGTAAAGTAATTTATGCAGCAGTTTAAATATTTGTGTGTGTGTGTGTGTGTGTGTGTGTGTGCGTGTGTGTGTGTAAGTGTGTGTGTGTGAGTGAGTGTGTGTGTGTGTGCGTAAGTGTGTGTGTGTGAGTGAGTGAGTGTGTGTGTGTGTGTGTGAGTAAGTGTGTGTGTGTGTGTGTGTGTGAGTGTGTGTGTGTGTGTGTGTGTGTGTGTGTGTGTGTGTGTGTGTGAGTAAGTGTGTGTGTGTCTGTGTGTCTGTGAGTGTGTGAGTGTGTGTGTGTCTGTGTGTGTGTGTGTGTGTGAGTGAGTAAGTGTGTGAGTGAGTAAGTGTGTGTGTGTTTGTGTGTGTGTGAGTGAGTGAGTAAGTGTGTGTGTGTGTGTGTGTGAGTGTGTAAGTGTGTGTGTGTGTGTGTGTGTGTGTGTGTGTGTGTGTGTGTGTGTGTGTGTGTGTGTGTTGATGATACTCAAATCAGCAGTGTCACATAATGACTGATGATCTGTTTGACCTCACTCAAGGACTCTGAGCTGAACACTTGATGTCAGAGAATCAATAGCAGACTCTGTCAGTCCTTCTCTACAGCTCATGTTGATGTGTGAGTGTCACAGGTGTTCTGCTTATCATGTGTGCTGTCATTGTCAGGTGTGATGATGGATTATATTCTGCAGCTCTGAGAGGTCATCTGACCGCTGGTTCTTCTACTAGAACTAAAGTTGGAGAAAACTGATGGAAAACTTCAAAATACCATCATCACTGATACTGGAACCATTACAGCATTAATCACCATCACCACAAACACTAATACTTAAACTATTACTAGTGTTCAATGTTAAGAGTGTTTTTCTACGGGCCCGTCGAGCCAGTAGTTCAGACTTTTTCTTGCCCTGCCAAAGTTTTCACTGGCCCCACCACAAAAAATTATACATTTTATTTTGTATATATATTGTTCGTATATCTGCCTTGAGTAATTGCATTCTTCATTTAATTAAGTTAAGCTTTCTTTGCAATAAACAAGCTTTGCTAGAAATCACAAATCATAATTCTCACAATTTCGACAAAACCTCAACATTATGTTAGCAAGCTAGGTGATACGTTTTGCAAAATTCACAACAACAATGTTCAAGACATCAAATGCAAATGTTTAAGTTGCAAGGCATAAAGACACATTTACAAGATCATCGAATGTAAGATTTATCAGCAGTGATTGAAACTGTACTACTTACTTCCGAGAGGTCTGCACGGGCCTTAAAATGAAACCTGAGACTGTGACACCCCTCTGAACGCTAACATCAGATTATAAACCCGAACCCAAAATCTCTCACTCTCTTTATAATCACTTCTCCAAGCAAGTACTGTTGCAATAGTCTGTATTTAATTAAAGTTATTTTTAACTTGACACGGTCTCTAAGGGTGTGTTCACACTTGGCAGGTTTGGTTCGATTAAAACAAACTCTGGTGCGATTGTTCTGTTAGTGCGGTTCATTTGAACAAGTGTGAACGCTGCCATCCGAACCTTGGTGCGCACCAAACAAGCGGACCGAGACCGCCTGAATAGTGGGTCTCGG
>NC_059374.1:44715224-44725224 GCF_019703515.2 Myxocyprinus asiaticus | reverse complement strand
AACCCACAATACAAAAACCATATAATTTCTGTGCACAAAGATGTTTTAAATTAAAAATAAATACACAATACTGGAGAAAATCATCAGTGTGCTTTTCTGGAACACTAACATACAGCCTAATTCTATAAAATTATTGTTTATCTTATTTTTGAAAAAATTCACTGTATTAAATTAAATAAATTACCAAACGAATAAAATAATATTGTTAGGCCTATATAATTGCCTTTTCTTAACACAAACTTTAATTAGCCTTACCCTGTTCTGTAGATGAATAAAGTCAGCTGAATTACATTCTCAGAATATTCTGCACTTTGATCAAGACTATAAACTATCAGAACTATTGACCAATGAGTTCACTTTCAGAAAACCAGCTTTTGAACATTTTAAAACTTTTAATATATGAGAAAAAAACTTTTCAACGTGTCATTGCAATTTTTATTAACTTTTATTCAACAGCTTAAACAGTCTTGCTTTTGATATTTTGATTATTATTATTCCAGTGAATATTACATTTTAATATACAGTTGTAATATATTTTTATTCAATTCTTTCAATTTCATGCATCTAGATTTTATTTTGAATCGTGCTTTTATTATGACGAGTGTTTTTTGCCAGAAGCTTCACTTTTCCGGCCCAGTGTGATGAAATCTCTTTACACTGAACTTTGAGTCTGACAAATGAAATGTAGAACGCAGTTTTGGAGTGTTTATATTTTAGATTACTGGTGTTTGTGTATGTGGTCATTTTTAAATGTTTTACATTTTATTACTGTGAAGCACTTTAAATGCGATATAAATAAAGCTGAGCTGAGATTAAAACACGAATGCTGTGATTATAATTATATAAATATATATTTTACATGTGCTGCGCGGTTCACAGTAGATTAGTGCTCTGCTGTGTCATCTCATACAACGTGAATGATTCTCAGTGTCTGTGGAGTTTCTTTAAAGTATTTAAAGTACGCAGCTCATCCACAGTAAGATTGCAGCTTTAGCGGTTTAATAAATCACACTAGGACATGTCACGATTTTAATTTGATTAATTGTTAATTTCAGAGTAATAGGAGTAACAGAGCACACGTTCAAAATAAGCCAGTGAGCATTTTAAAGCAGTCGTGTGTCAGTCATACTGCACGCTGGTACCGGATAGAGTCGGTGCTCAGTTCTAACGGTACTGCAGAAACACTGGTATCATTACATGTTTTTTATTTTAGTATCGACTTTGTACCGAAGTACTAGTACTTTTGACAACACCAGTCTCTGTAATAATGTGCAGGTAATTATCACCTGTATTGTGTTAATAAATAGACTGCAGTTCAGTCTGAGATCATTAAATGATTCACACCAAGACGGCACATTTTGAGAACCCAGCGGTCGGTCTGTACTGTTATACAAAGCCAAAACACAGTAACTACACATTTAGTCAAAACTGAGTTATGAGTGAATCGTGTCTAGCGATTGTAATCGGTTGATTCAAATATGATCCGATTCAGAGAAAACAGAATGGGAAAATGTTATAATCCACATCTAACTGGACAATGACACAACTTTGAAGCATTTTTTCTCAAGTGTTGGTGTAGTTACTGTGTTTTTGTAGGGCCGTGTAGAGATCTCTCTTTCTGTCTTTCATCTTGAAGTGTTTGATGTGTTATTTTGGAACTTTCCCATTAGCTTTGGATCTTGTGTTCATGTGAATGAGAGTTTTGGGATTTGAGGACAGTTTCAGTTCTCTTGTGCTCTTGATCAGGTGAAATGCCAATCTGATTGGCTGTGTTAATTGATTTCACAAATGTTAATGGTGCATGTGAGAGGAGGTTGTAAATAAAACATGCAGTGAGACGGCGTTTGACAGGAAAGATAGCAGCTGATAAAAACGAGAAGGCATCAGTTATGAGCGCTGGCGTAGCGACACATCTCCAGTGACAGTTCAATCTCACAGCACATATTTTTCATGAATTGCTCCGTATAGGTGAAGACATTAGCAAACGCCCGGAGATACTCGCACTTCTGATGAATGTACGGCAGGAGAAACCGCTCGCTGCTGCTGATTGTATATATGTGACTGAGGCTCATTAATGCAGAAAACTGAAATACACGACATGAACAGTCAGATGTGCTTATTTTGAACATCTATTTTCAAACCTATCAGCATTAATGTGGAGTTTCTCCTCTCTAACAGCTTCCACTCTTGTGCTTGATCCTTTATTAGATGTCGAACATTTATTTGCTGATTTTACCTCATTCAGACACAAGACATACATCATTAGCTGCGTTAATAACTCTGCAGCGTTACCCAAAAACCCTCCCTTAATACGCCGCTGCGGTGCCAACATCACACACCCCGGCCATTTCACAAGCAAGAGGTAAACTCAAGCTGAGGTATCATGTTATCTAGTTATCTAGAATATTGAGTTTATATCGTTTGTAAACATTAGCTAGCTAGCAAGATAAGTTAGCGTTGAGTGGACAACATGAGTGGTCTCTCCACTAACAGCGGGACGATGTCCCAGCACACCGTCCATGATCTTGAACCATGGAAAGTTCTTTCTTTGGGCACCGCTTTGTCCATTGTAAATTTTAATGTATTTGTACTGTGCACACAAATTTTAAATTTTTCCTGAACCTGTACCATTGTGTGCTGGATACACAACTTGGAAAGTTTGGCAAAACTCCGCCTTTGTCTCAATCCCCCGGTTGGTCTTGTTCAGCCCGAGGGTAATCGGCCATGACACGCACTAGCACGCCCTCATTTGGCCCGATAGTGGAAACGCAACTAGTGAGGTCAGAGGTCAGACAGTGATGCTGCTACGTTCACACCACGTCTGAATGTGGCCAAAATCTGGTTGTTCACATGACATTTTAAATGACCCGTATGCATATAACAAATCCTGGCATATTCATTATTATAATATGGATAGTTCATGAAATTATAATTGTAATTAGCTGTTATTTTTATTGTTTTGCAGATTGGACAGTTAATACCTAATATATAATCTAATAATATAGGTATCAAAAAGTGATAAAAACTGACCTCTAGTTTTACATATTTACACTACCGGTCAAAGGTTTTGAAACACTCATTCTTTATTATAATTTTTTTTTAACATTTTAGAATAATAGTGAAGTCATCAAAACTATGGAATAACATAAATGGAACTATGGGAATTATGTTGTGACTAAACAAAATCCAAAATAAATCAAAACTGTGTTATATTTGAGCATCTTCAGAGTAGTCACCCTTTGTCTAGAATTTGCAGACATGTACTCTTGACATTTTCTCAGTCAACTTCTTGAGGTATCACCCTGGGATGCTTTTTAAACAGTATTGAAGGAGTTCCCATCTATGTTGGGCACTTATTGGCTGCTTTTCTTTATTATTTGGTCCAAGTCATCAATTTAAATTAAATTTTAGGTTTATAATGAAATAAATTAATATGTTGGCACAATTATATTTTTGTCTACAAAACTAATTTCAAACAATTTCAAAATAATTTTAAGATCATGAGAAACATTTCAAATCTTTTAGTGTATATATATATAATCCAATATTATTTATAGGGCTGCCCCCGACCAAAGATTTTCCTAGTCGACTAGTAGTCGTTAGTTTAAGCCATTAGTCGAATAGTCGTCGCATGTTTATGATATGAATTTAATTACTTAATATATATATTTTGGGGGGCATCAGAAAATGGTTTGAGTTCCAGTGCTGAGAATGTTATCAGTAACATTGCTAACACTGTTCTACATTACAGAGAAATACTAAACCGTAATAATGAGCCTTTAAAATATACATTTTACAAGCGCACGCATGAAGTGAGCCGCAGCGACACCGGCAAAAGCGGTAATGATTCTGAATGTGTCCGAAAAACCAGCAAGGAGACTGTCTGAACATTTCCTTAATTTATAGAGAGAAATGCACATTAGGATTGTGCCGACAGACGATGATCTCGGGGATCAATGATGGTCAGAGTGATCAATAGCTGATGCCTTTGATGATGTCAAGACGATATTTGGCTCCTTTTCCCATTAATCTATTAAATTATTATTATTATTAGACTATTATTATTATCAAATTAATATTACAAATAATTTGCCCGTAGACACACAGACACGCGCTTGAAGAAACTCACTTTATTATATTATTAAGAACAGATGACAGAAAACGTCTATGTGCATGTATGACACGCTGATACAGAGGCGTGCAGTCTCGTGGAACACACGCATGTAAAAGGTTCTCACTCTTTCTTTGTTTCTGTCTTCTGAATTTTTATTGTTTTTGCAAGAACAGTATCGTCTACGAGTGCTGTAAATGACCTCAGACATCTCATCTCAGGAGGTGTTTTGAGTTCAGTTCACTTTATTTCCACAGAACAGTTCATTGTGAACGCAACTCTGCAGCCTATACATCTGTGATTAAACATAAAATAATACAAAAACACCTCCAACCATGACTTATATTTCAGTGATCATTATCATCATTATAATTATTATTTTTACATAATAATTCTTAAGTCTTCATTTGTGTAAGTAATTTTCCCTCTGCATGTTTAGACGGATTCTTGCCTGACGGTAAATGGAAGGTTACTTATATATTTATTATTCTTTTATCACTTTTATTATTTTAAATGCTTTTTCATTTCATTTGGAGTGCAATTTGAATTTAGAAATGTATTTGATTTAAGTTTTCTTTTTTAAATAATTTAATTTTCAATGCAAAATTACTAAAGCAAGAATATTCACTGATCCCTCAGCCCGGGGGTTGCCGATGTAATTGGATATATATATATATATGTATATATATCGTGTAGGAGGGAACAAAACGAATTTATTCACACATGATGTATTTTCCCGGACAGTGAAATACCCGTCCGGCAGAGAATGCACAGATGAAGCAGGTTCATGGCCAGAGAGATGTTGACAACTGTTGTAAAGACGTCAAAAAGTTGAACAACACACATTTTAACTGCACTTAATTTTTTTCCAGTTTCAGTTGAATTTTTAGTTAAAATAAATAAAAAATAAAGTTTAAAGTTTGAAATCAAGGTGTCTTGCTTTATTGTGTATGCTTAACCCTAACCCTGTTTAATGAAAATTACCCCATAGTACCACCTAGCGTCCAACCAGCGCTAATACCGGTGTTCATCGACCAAATGACCAATCAAAACTTGGTCGACCAAGACTCTTTTCATCAACTAACGTTTGGTCGACTATCAGGGGGAAGCCCTAATTATTTAGCGGATTGAGCAACTGAATGTTTTTGGCCTCTTCCCCCGGTTTCACTTTGCATGTAAACATTACCGGCATATAACATGTGCGCAAGTGTTGTGCTAATATCCATTTATATTTCAACATCAAAAGCAGAGAATAATAAGTGTCATATAATCGCATGTTTCTTACGTTGTCAGATTTTTGATAAGCTTGTATTTGTTACTTACGAGTGTCTTGATCAGTGTCATGCTCCGTGTCGTTTGAGAGAGGCTGGATGTTAAATGCAACTTTGCTGCTGCTGTTTCTGTATCGCAAATCCACTGTTTTGTGCGGTGATGTTGCCGTAAATAAAACAACGTTTGATATACTGTAGTGCCGGGACATGACACCGTTGTTTGGCAAATTCGACAAGCTGTAACGCTACAGTCTACTTGGAGTGTGCCATCGATCTTCTCAGCTTTGTGCTGTAGATATGTTGCTCTGTTTTTCCTGTGAGCACCCCCTCACCGTGGAGGAGATTGTTTCGCAGCTCTTAGTGTTGCGCTGCCTGGTTTTAACAAAGTCTTCCATTTTAAAGGTGCACTTGGTGATTCCTAAAAAACACTGTTGATATTCAAACTCAACTGCCAAAACAAACACACCCCTCCCTTCAGTGCTCCTTTGGAAGCTCCGCCTCCCAAATTCATGCACACAAATGTATTCCTTTTACCTCTCGGAGGTCTGTCCACCGCTGAAAAGCCTCACATATAGCCCAATTCTATAAAAAAAGCTAAATCAATATTTGGTGTAACTACCTTTGCCTTCAAAACAGCACCAGTTCTCCTAGATACACCTGGACACAGTTTTTATTGGTTGTTGGCAGATTCTTGGAGAATTTCCACAGTTCTTCTGTCTGTTTCGGCTGTCTCAGTTGCTTCTGTCTCTTTATATAATCTCAGACTGACTCGATGCTCAGTGGGGGTTCTGTGGGGGGGCCATGACATCTGTTGCAGGGCTCCCTGTTCTTCTACTCTATTTTTAAAAGTAATGTTTGGAAGTCTTAAATGTATTTTTCCAATAGACACATTGAAGGGGAAGATATAAATAACCATCTTAAGACAAATGTTTTTGTGAAATATCTTAAGACTTTTGCACAGTACTGTATGTAAAGTAAAAAGAGTTATCTATAATTAATTTGCATTGACTTGAAAATCAGTTTCTTATTATTTTTCTTATTTGACATTATATATCTCTGGGTGAAAATAAGGTGGCTCTGAAAAAAAGTTATAGCATTAAAAAAATAATTTATCATAGTGTTCAAAAACATCTCCAAACAAATAAAACATAATCATTGAACATAAGAACTAATTACACATGCAAACACAACAATGACTAAAGGTTTGCATAGCATGCAGACATGATTTTAGTAATGAGATTTCACAGAATGAGTTTCATTCTGTGTCATTTGAGTCATCATTGAGTCTGTGTCATGTATTTGGCGCCATCTCCTGGTGGTCATATGTAACATTGTGCTTCATGTGGATTATCTAGTGATCTATACATCTGATTATCTTGTGTGTGGACTCGTTTGAAAGATAATCACCTCCTCTAATTAATGTCATGTGATATTTTATGTTTCTGTTAATTTCCCTAAAGTTATAAGCAAAAACGCGGCATATAAGCAACACCAACATAATTGTCAAAGACATATTCTTAGCTATTACTCGCTATATTTTTGTCTGTGAGTAAAACAAATAGACTGGTTGTATTTTACTCTTTGAGAGTTTTCCAACAACATATGACACATGACTATTTGATCAGTTTGATGTTTTTACTGATTGCAATAATATATACAGTGCAATTTTTTTTAATAAACTATCAAAACTGAACACTTCTGATTTGTCTGCATATTTTAAAGCACTTAAAATAATGTCTACATGCATTGTAAAGTAGAGCTTCTAAGATTTCAAACGATACCTATTTTATGTTGGTCAAGACTGTAGTTATTAATATTTTGATGATTATTTTTTCTTGCGGGCCCATCTGAGCTTAAAGTGTTACATTTGTTCACACTGAAGACACATTGGACAAAATGAGTGTACTGATTCATCTGAAAAGTTTTCACTGGGCTTCAGGTCTGGACTTTGTGTAGGTCAGTCAGGTTTCTAATAATAATTTCTATATGGATCTCACTGTGTGCACAAAGACACTTTGGTACGCCTCATTCTACTGTAAATGTTTGAAGAAGGTGTTTGAATGACCGTATTCTTGATTTTATGAACCTGTTAGCAAAACCTGTTTCCACATACTATCAGTCATGTAGCATTGGAATTCATGTTGAAAAGGCAGAAAGACGTGCCACATTCCTCTGTGTTATCACATCACTTAATGAAGCCAAATGTTAATGCATTCAAAGATCTTCTCAAAAAAAAATCGAAATATTTCCATGTGTGAAATTTCACAGCCTTGAAGTTCCAGCCATATTTAAGTGTGTTTCAAAGAGAGAGTTGTTAATTATGTCTTCTAACCCTTTTATCCTGTGAATATGTCCACCGGCTGTTTTATCAGATCTGTATGTGCGATGGTAACCCCTGATCTACGTCTGCTCTTATCTTGCTGTAATCTCTCCACAATTAAACGCCCCGCTCGGGTGTGAGTCAGTCAGAATGAAGCGTTTCTCAAGTGCATAATTGAGTAAGTAAACAGCTCAGCTTTGTCATTAATCGCTACAGCGTCAACCGCCTGTGAAATAGGCTCCACTTCACAGCGTTTCCGTGCACAGACGCCGAGTGAATTCATCTGGCCTCCGAGGGATCCGCGCGTGGAATGGAAGGCCGAGGCTCTTATGGAACATCTGCCGTGTGTGGCGTTCATTTCCTAGCGTTCTGTTCCGAGCGCACCCTGCTGTCAGTCGAGCATTGGTACCGCACGGGACACCGAGCTTTAAACCCATAACCGCCAGTTTGTCAATTATCAGACGCAGTCGGAGGTGGATGTGTTCTGCCGTTGAGACTCGGCTGTGGAAATTTGGACTGTGGCATGGCGGTGACGTGATTGAACGTTTACACACTCGTGTTGTTCACGGAAAAATGCCTCATTGTTGCTCGTCTGTATGGATTGCCAAAGACCGGCGTGTTTCCATAGCAACACAGTGATTTGAGTATTCAGCACAGAATATTGGATGGAAGCAGCAGCATCTTTGAGCATGCCGGTGATTATTACATGCAGGAATTAATTCTGTGAACACACTCTTTTGGCTCTCTATTATATTAAAATCAGTCAGTAATTGCAGTAATGTCAGAGGTGAAGGAGATTCGTTAGATTTCTGCACTTCTGTGACTGTGAATTGTAGCTGCAGACTCAATTAACTGATCTCAGTGTAATATTTATCAAACACTAAACCACATTCAGTTTAGTACAGTATAAGTGTCCATCTGTGTGTGTGTGTGTGTGTGTGTGTGTGTGTGTGTGTGTGTGTGTGTGTGTGTTGGTTATCATGGATTCTATGATAGAAGGTATAAAGTCTGCTGTGCATTTTCCATTTCCTTTTTGATTTGTAACTAGTAACCCCTAATATAATATAAAACAATAAAAACAAATTCTAGAGCAAATAGTTCCTAAAATCTGATGTCCTCATATGTGGACAGTGGGACTAAGTTGTGAAATTTTAAATAATATCAATCTATAGAAAGTCATCAAATAGTTTGTGTCCAGGAGTGTTGATTATTCATGTTACAGACATTACATCAGAAATGAGCATAATTAATTCAGATTCAAAGTAATGTCCAGCATCATCCAATCACTGCCAATCATGTTAAAATAAAATGATACATTATAAATTCTGAATCTATGTACTGATTATCATTGTCACATGTCTGTCAAACATGTTGAGTGATCCAAACATCATCTGCAGCCTGAAACTGAACTTTTGATCAGATTTTAGGAGTGAATGCACTTAACTGCATAGAGAGCTATAGGATGCTCCCTTGCTCCCTATTTAGTGAATGACTTAACCTCCAGTGTGCTGTCTGTCTGCACTGGTCTCAGAACAGTTTGAAATGCACCTTATTTTCATCCTAACTCCATATAAAGCCTCTGAAAGCCACATTTTCAGCTTTTACATGAATACATTTATTCTCAGTGTGATAATACAGTAAATATAAGATATTTTAACTGAAACTGATCATACAGTCCACGAATGTGGTCATTGTGTTTATCAGTGTGCCGTTTCATGATAAATCGCTCAAATTTTATAATTGGCATATCGGATGAAACTAGAGACTCTAATCTTTTGACTCAAACAGGTTTCAATGTAAAAACTTAATCAGGTCTCTTACCAGATGTAGTTTTGTTGCCGTTTCAACTAAACACAAACACTGCTGTGATCGGCACTATGTTGTTTTGTCACATGACTCCGTACATCGATAGTTTAACCCTTTACTGACAGCACAGAGTCTCCTGAACTGAGATCAGTCAGTTTAAATTAATTTAAATTATGCATTGCATATAGCAAAGCCAAAATACAACGTCCACGCGTGTGTACACGGGGTCACACAATGTTAAATACATTTACTTTAGTATTTTTGTCAGAGGCTATTTTAACTTTTGCTTGAGTAAATTTCCATAACTTTACTTTTACAGAAGTTTAATGATTGGATAATTCATCCAACACTTTCTCTCTCTCTCTCTCTCTCTCTCTCTCTCTCTGTCTCTCCAGTGTGTGACAGATACTGGAAGGTCCTCTTTGAATAAACACTCACTAATGTCCTGTGCTGTTTGACAATCATATACAAGGAAAAAAGGATAAATATTCC
>NC_059374.1:44690224-44710224 GCF_019703515.2 Myxocyprinus asiaticus | reverse complement strand
TGTCTGTGCGTGTGCGTGTGTGTGTGTGCGCACGCGCTGCAGTTACACTTCTCTCTTCCACACCAGTTTGAGTCATTATTATTGTAAATGAGCATTCATGGAGAATCTTTTGTGCAAACAGCTGAACGAGGCATCAGAGCTGAATTAAAGGAATATTCTGAGTTTTTCTGTCATTCTGAGAACATTTTCTGTTAATTAGCACACTCATTTATTTCAGCTCGTTACACAGTTTCACCCTGAATATGCATTTAATAAATAAACAATATTCTGCCATTGACTAGGAATGGGCATTTTCAAATAGTTTGTAGTAGATTAATCTAACCCATAAAAAACAAGTAATCGATTACATGTAAGTTAAAAATAACAAGGATGACACGTACGTGAATTTTAGAATTAGTTTTATTCACAAACATTACCAAATTTTTTAAAAATAGTTTAACTTCAACAAGAAATCATTTTCTTCTTGAAAAAAAAAAATGAAATTAACAATATGCATTAATAAAAATGGAACAAAACTTTTAAAAAATAACATAGAAACTAAAACTGATGGCATTAGTTGCACATATATAAACTCTTGAGTCTACATGAAGACTATCATATTTTTATCGTTTCACACATTATTGTTCTAAATAAAAATAGTTGTGAAAGTTTGCTTTTTAGAAAATGCGTTCGGTCGGTGTTCAGATATTTAACGCACATACCATTAAATGATAAGCTTCAGAGTTTCTCGTGCAGCTTCACATTTTCTTTCCACTAAAAGTAGGCCGATATATCGGTTTTACCGATTAATCACTGCCGATAGTTGCTTTATGGAACTGTCGGTTATCGGCAAATCTATGCCGATAGTTGCCGATAATTGTTTTTATTGAATCGAAGGCATGCAAAGAAAAATGTGACTATATGGAAACATCCCTCGTCAGCACATACATCTTTTTTCCAACTTCATATACTGTGAATAATAATAATATATAGGCTATAAAAAGCTTAGGTAAATATTAAATATAGAGCATTGTAACATAGCCAAGTCTACGTCATTTCAAAATAAGAGTCCTAGGTGTGTTTTTATTTATTTTTTTATTTTTTTATTTCTGCGTTCATGCAACTCAAATTGTACATACAACAAAAAAACAATATCTTATATCTAGCCGAAAAAGGGAAAGGCTGAAGCCAATGCTTTTTATACCTTCACTTCTCACCTTTAAAAATATATACAATCTTTTGCTCTTATTTAAAAATCTGCATTTACAGTCCTTCATAAATTAAAGAGCAAGATGACTATTTAACAGTACCTTAATCGCATCAACTTAACATTTAATTAATACAAACATTTACCACATACACCTTCATTTATGCAACTGAAACGTATATTCACATAACACAGCTTAATAATGCATTTTAATACATCTCTAATTCATTAATACTTAAGAATCCAGTCTTTCATACCTTTTGAGCACCTCATGTCTAAACAATCTTTTAAATTTATCAATTGTTTTACACAATTTGAATTCACATCCAAGCTTATTCCATAAGTTTCAGTGTTTCAGGCTTGTTTAGTGTTGAAAGTCCCATGTTATCCACACAATCTTCTTTTTTCTGATTATTATTGGGATTTTGGATGAAAAATAAACTAAATCTGGGATTTTATTCATTTTAGACTTTATGTCTGTGCTGACTAAGAAAATGTTGTAACATTCTATGAATTGATTTGAAAAACTATCTGCCGATTAATCGGTTATCGACCTTTTCCACCACCTTAGTGATCGATATCGGCAAAATCCACTATCGGTCGACCTCTGCTTTCCACTATAAAAGCAGATTTAATATCAATAGAGTATAATTCAATACAAATCTAAATGTTACAAGTATTGCCACACTTGGCTTCACACTTAGCCAAAGACGTCATCATATCTTCTTCTCTTATGCAACACCTGGACGACACATCTACAGCGCCCCCCAGTGAACTCAGTCATAACTGCAAGATTTAGTCAGAGATTCAGAGGGAAAGAACAGGATAATTCAGCGCTGCTCACGGCAGGAAATGTGAAAGGAAAAACAATTTGTGATATTCGAGGAGTGTTTTAATAGTCGACTAGCTGGTGCAGAACAAGTACTCGATTAGCCGATATCTCGTGCACATCCGTACCATTAACCTCACAATCAGAATCATCTTTATTGCCAAGTGTTCTCACGTACACAAGGAATTTTATTTGGTGATAGGAGAAATAAGTGCACACTGAACATTACAGTGAGACACAGAATATAAAACAAGGCAAGCGAGGGGGGGGGGGGGGGTTGTCATCCATTATAAGCATTGAGCGGGGAGTTGGGGGGCGTGGGGGGGGTGATGTTGGAGGGGTCGAGGAGGCTGATTGCACCACCTTTAGTGAGCCGCTGGCGCCCCCTTTACACGGCGCCCCAATGCATTGCATACCTTGAATATTTGTTTTTTGCGCCTATGGGTAAGAGTTTAATTAGACATACAAATAATAGGACATATAACATAGAATAACGTATGTACATGTGCAAGTGGTAATGTATGTGCAATGTAGGGGTATGTACAGTTATTGAATTAAATATGAGTGAATTTACATATGTACATGGGATATGTATTTACATTAATGCACTATGGGGGAGTCCTGAGGCAGTTTAATTATTCATGAGGACCTCATACGGTCTCTGTGTTTATACAGCAGTTGGAGTGCTTGTTGTTTTTAATGTACACAAATCACACACAAAAATCATCCGAAGTGTCCTGCGACTTAAAGTCCATAGTGACTTATTAACATCATTTATTTATAATTGATGTTTTTCGGTCAGACACACTGTACATGAACATATTCTTCCATCATAACATTATTGTTCTAATAAACTGCTCACATAGACACAGAATCACACTCATTCAGTCAGTG
This sequence comes from Myxocyprinus asiaticus, assembly GCF_019703515.2. Classification (NCBI taxonomy): domain Eukaryota; kingdom Metazoa; phylum Chordata; class Actinopteri; order Cypriniformes; family Catostomidae; genus Myxocyprinus; species Myxocyprinus asiaticus. The sequence continues at coordinate 44,707,315 of NC_059374.1, read as the reverse complement.
AAGCGGATAATTAGTGCAGAGCAAAAAGGGTTGCAAATATCAGAAATATCCACACATATGTTAATAAATGAACAGAAAATAAAAGCTATTTATTTGTATACAGCAAAGAGTTACTTAATATTATGTGGCTTATTTGTTTGTTTGTTTTTCATGAAATTAAAGCAGAATATGAAAATGGTTACACATGATTACTTAAAGCAGGTGCTCATGATTAAAACAAGGCCAAATACTGTGTGATACGATGTGTAGATGCTGATGTAATCTTCTCGGAGCGCGTCTGACATGCTGCTGAGCGCCGAAGGGAATCATGCGGCTATTTCCGGGTCATAATGCCGACTGTATAATACCTCCATCGATGTTCAGATACTGCTTATCTGTGTTTATCTCTCAACAATGCTGTTTTGATCAGGTGTGATATATGTTCAGGTGTAACTTTATTTCTGGACAATACCGTATTTGGTTAATGAACTGAAACAATAGAAGCGTGCTGTTAGTCCAGATGACAAATAAATAAAGAGAAATGGAGAATGTGTTAAATTAAAGCTGTGGTGTTGAACTGTGTTTTGTTCTACAGTAATAAATGATATTTGTCCACAGATATGTGAAGTAGCTCTGCATTGATTTGGAGCAAACGTTTAGACATGAAGTGATTTTACAGAGATGAATGGCCCATAATTCCACACGTGTTCATGCTGTTGTGATGTGTTTGAAGAGTCACACCTCTCTTGTTTGCCTGCTGTTGTGTTTGAAGATGTTCATTAATGAAGTTCAACACTCATTTACTTTCATCAGAACAGCTGCTCACACACTCACTCACACACACACACACACACACACACAATCTCTGTTCCTCTGTCATTTGTGTCTGGACGTTTCAGGATTTAAAAAGAAATTATCATTCCATTTGAAAGGTTACTACTGAGCCCTCAAGAAATTATACTTCCTACGTTAACTGGCACAAACACCTCAGTGTTCACATTAGTGCTCAATAAACATGCACTTATAAATGACTCTTTCCTCCAGTCATTTATACGTGCTCACAGACTCTCAAAGAACTAATAATTATCATTACTAACCCTAAAACACTATTTTCACACCATCACATTGAAATGGTAACTGGGTAAATTCAGTTTTGATAAATCACACATTATGACTGACAAATATTGGGTTAGGCCCACCCAGTCGGACCAGACTCTGAATAGGTTTTTATCTGGCCAGTGCCTTCAGGCCATCAAGAGCTGCGGGCGCAGGGTGCTCCACGGTGCCAGGTGAATGGCTGTAGACCTGCCGATGGAGAGCGCTGGAAGTGAACAACGCTGCTGTTATAATGAGCGGAGCTAAACAGCACAAGTGCTTTCAGGTCTATACAATATATTTTTCTCTAGCACTGAACCGATTCATTTATGCCCTTTCTTGCTCACTGCACTACCGGCATGGGCGGTGCTGAGGAGGGGCTCGCAGGTGCTTCAGTCTCCCCAAGAAAGTCCATAGTACCCCCCATATTCATAAAGATGAGAAACATTGAATGGATACTAAGAACAACTGCAAAATATCTTCATGCCTACACAAGGATGTCTTTTATAAAGTTGACGGACTGAGTAAGTCATGGCGTATTTTTTTATGCAGCCTCCGAGTGAATTTGACTCGCTCAATACACACTTGACCATTCGAGAGACCGGGACGCCTGTTCTGTTTTTTTGTTTTTTTATGCTGGTTCCGCCTAGCGGCTGGAGCTTGTTTTGTTGAATAACGCTCCTTTGGGACAGTTGTAGATGAATCTGTTTGTTCTTCATGCTTATTCCTCCTGTTGGCTGGAGTTAGTTTTTGTGGAGTATTTTTAAGGGACAGTAGAATGATTACATCATCTGCTGCACTCATAACGGCCGGCTCACTGAACAATTGTTTGTCTGTCCAAGGAAACTGAACGGCTTTGTATCAGCTGGAATATGTTTTGTGGAGGAACACACCTTTGAGTCAGTTCTTTGACTGAATCTATATGTTTTTTGTGTTTATTCTGCCTATTGGCTGGGGTCTGTTTTACAAAATATTTTCTGTTGTGTAATTTTGCTTTACAAAATTTGTGCAGAAGCACCAGACTTGAGCAATCCGATGGCAAAGTTGTCGCGGGGGCTCTCGTAGGTGTACATGGACTGATTGAGTTTAGAGGGATGGATGCCGGTTGGCGCTGTTATGCGAGGGGTTAATGCACACGTTTTTCCTTTTTCTGTTTGTTTGGTTCGGGGTTTTATTGTTGCTCTAATGGGGAATGTGGTCTTTACAATCTTGTTTTTGACACACGATTTATTTTTTCTATTATACCAATACGTCAGATGTTAATATGAGTGGATTATCTCTCGCCACATGAAATATTTACCTCGGCCATTGATATTAATAATGCTTTTAAAGAATTCTATCTTGATCTTTATAGCTCCACGTCTTCATCTACTGATGAAGATAATAGAAACTTTGTGGAACCATTAGATCTCCCTAAACTGAAGACTGAGCAAAAAAACTGCTCTTGATTCTGAGATAGCCTTGGAGGAGCTTGATGACGTAATTAAGGCCTTACCTACTGGCAAGGCTCTTGGGCCAGATGGTTTTGCCGCAGAATTTTTTAGATCTTATGCTACAGAACTGGCTCCACTTTTGTTAGAAGATTTTACTGAATCATTAAAGAATGGAAAGCTTCATCCAACCATGACACAAGCCTGGATCAGTCTGATTCTTAAAAAATACAAAGATCCAAGTGAGTGTAAAAGTTACCGCCCAATTTCCCTGATCTAGCTAGACATAAAAATATTGTCAAAAATTCTGGCTAACCGATTAAGTAAAGTTATGACATCTCTTATACATAGAGATCAGGTGGGGTTTATTCGGGGCCGTAGCTCTTCTGATAACATCAGGCGTTTCATCAATATCATGTGGTCAGTGGCGAATGATCAATCTCCGGTCGCTGCCATCTCACTTGACGCCGAAAAGGCGTTTGATATGGTAGAATGGGATTATTTTTAAGATTTTGGAAATGTATGGGTTCGGGAGTACATTTACTGGTTGGATTAAGTTACTTTATAGACACCCTGTAGCAGCGGTGCAAACAAATGGATTAATTTCAGATTATTTTACTCTGGATAGGGGCACTCGGCAGGGTTGCCCTCTTTCCCCATTATTGTTCTGTCTTGCCCTGGAACCATTAGCAGCTGCGATAAGAAAGGAGGATGATTTTCCAGGGGTGACAGCGGGAGGTATGGCACATAAGCTTCTGCTTTACGCAGATGATATTTTATTATTCGTCTCTGAACCTACTAGATCTATGCCTTGCCTCCACAGAATTATTAATTCCTTTTCCAAGTTCTCAGGATACAGAGTTAATTGGTCTAAATCCGAAGCTTTGGCTCTGACAGTGTACTGTCCAGTAACGGCTTTTCAGCCGGGCGCCTTCCAGTGGCCCAAACAGGGAATTAAGTATTTGGGGATTTTATTTCCAGCAAATTTGTCTGATTTAGTTAGTGTTAATTTTGACCCTTTAATAAAAAGGTTTTCGAGCGATGTCAGCAGGTGGGCTTCATTACATTTTTCGATGAATGGGAAGGTTAATGTAATTAAAATTAATTATATTCCAAAATTCAACTACCTGCTACAGTCTCTCCACATTGAAGTTCTCCTCTTTTATTTTAAACAATTTGATAGTATAGTGAAATCTTTTATCTGGAATTTATTTTGTTGAAAGTTGATTCTGTGTTTTCATGTGCTGTTTGTGTTGGTTTGAGTGTGGAATCAATAATAGTTGTTAATGACAAAAACAAAGATGAGAAACATTTTCCCTGACCGCTTTTCAGCCATTATCTCCTGTGGAGGCTACCGTATATCTGTCGGCTGTTTATTATCAAATTCAGTCCGTGAATCACTTGGAAACCTCACGCACTGAAACATTTGGAGCGGGATCTTACTCAATCATACAATGGAATAACTGAAACAGAACAAAACGAGCGGGAGGTGAAGTGGATATTTATATATAATAAAGTCTGCTAAACATCTTAAAAACATCAGATTTACAAACATTTAAAATCAGAAACGTCTCAAAGACATCACACATCAAATCGACGTCTGGGTTAACTTTATGACACACATGGAGAAGATGCCAGTTTTAATCATCTTTGGCCCATAAAGGGATTATTCACCCAGAAGTAAAAACTCTGTCATCATTTACTCACACTTATGTTGTGTGTAGGACTTTTCTTCTTCTAAAGGAACACTAAAGATGGTTTAGCAGAATGTCTCAGTCACCATTCACTTTCATTACATTTTTTTCTATACAGTACAATGAAAGTGAATCTTTTGCATCTTTTGTGTTCCACAGAAGAAAGAGAGTCATACGGGTTTGGAACAACATGAGGTTGAGTAAATGATGACAAAGTTCTCTTTAACACACTCAGATCCACACTTGTGTTTGTTTATCTTCTGCACATACATTACAAGAGACTTAAAGAACTTGAACTGCTTTCTGAAGACAATATCTGCAGACACGCAGCAATTAATTCAATTATTTTACATATTATATGTCAACATGCATGTCAAACCAATAAAGCTCTGACTTCTAGTCATCTCAAAGTATTATTAAATAAATCTAATAAAGTATAGTGATATAACAGTCTGGTACAGGAAGTAAAAATCACGTCCATTTTCTCCACAGGTGAATTGATTATTAATGATAACTTATATTCCTTTAAAGACAGATCTACCGTGATCTAAATGTACCATTACATTTTTTAATATTTTTTATTCCCGCACTCATACGTTGTTCCATAAACATTAGAATAACTTTAGACACTTTCTGTCTGACAGGTGTTATGTGGATGATAAGGTGTCTAAGGTGGCGTGGTTGAACCGCTCCAACATCATCTTCGCTGGAGAGGACAAGTGGTCTCTGGACCCGCGGGTGGAGCTGGTGACTCAGGGTCAGCTGGAGTACAGTCTGAGGATACAGAAGGTGGATGTGTTCGACGAGGGTCCCTACACCTGCTCCATCCAAACCAAACAACAGCCCAAGACCTCACAGGTGTATCTCATCGTCCAGGGTAAGAGACGTTTTATTGACAGGCTGTCAGACCAATCACAGCTCATCATCTGTTGTAAGATAATATTTGGACAAAAGTCCAATTGTGCAAATGTCTGTTTTTTATGTTGATTTCAGACACCTAGTTCAAAACCCTCTAAAATTAGAATACAGATTAGTTTTTATCCTCCTGAGACCCGAGTGTGACTGCTGTGTGCATTTTACATTTCCCTTTTGATTTGAAACTAGTAGACCCCAAAAAAAAGAGCAAAAATTCTAGAGCAAATAGTTTTCCTAAAATCTGATGTCCTCATATGTGGACAGCGGGACTAAGTTGTGAAATTTTAAATAATATCAATCTATAGAAAGTCATCAAATAGTTTATTATGTGTCCAGGAGTGTTGATTATTCATGTTACAGACATTACATCAGAAATTAGCATAATTAATTCAGATTTAAAGTAATGTCCAGCATCATCCAATCACTGCCAATCATGTTAAAATAAAATGATACATTATAAATTCTGAATCTATGTACTGATTATCATTGTCACATGTCTGTCAAACATGTTGAGTGATCCAAACATCATCTGCAGCCTGAAACTGAACTTTTGATCAGATTTTAGGAGTGAATGCACTTAACTGCATAGAGAGCTATAGGATGCTCCCTTGCTCCCTATTTAGTGAATGACTTAACCTCCAGTGTGCTGTGTGTCTGCACTGGTCTCAGAACAGTTTGAAATGCACCTTATTTTCATCCTAACTCATATAAAGCCTCTGAAAGCAACGTTTATCAGCTTTTGCATGAATACATTTATTCTCAATGTGATAATGTTCAGTAAATATAGGAATATATTTATTAATGGTAATGAATAGAATCGTATTGCACAGTGATAACAAAATAAAATATAACAAAATGTATATTAGAATGAAGTGAAATGACCCACAGATGTGTTAGAGTTGAAAGTTATTTAAAATAACATGTTTTTCTACTTTTGAGGAAATGCAGTTCCAGTGTCCACATATGTGCACATCATGTTTATCAGCGTGTTGACGCTCGAAGAATGAACTGATTTTTTAAAGCGGCATATCAAATGAAACTAGAGACTCTACTCTTTACACCCAAACAGGTTTCAGTGAAGAAACTTAAAGAGATTTCTTATCAGAGGCACTTTTGTTGGTGCTGCGCATGTAGAAACGCTTCACGGAAATCGACGTCATGCTGTTGTGTCACGTGACTCGTGCGGCTGAAGTTTAACCCTTAAATGACAGTCTAGAGTCTTGTGAACAGTATTCAGTCCGTTTTTATTCATTTAAATTATGCGTTGCGTATAAGTCAAAATACAACATCCTTGCATGTGGACGCGGGGTCACACGAGGTTAAAGTACATTTTTTCTATCATTATATTTTTGTTCTAGCTCTTGTGTAAACAAGTGAACATAATCAAACCACACTGACACATTCAGACAAGAGTCAACTATATAACGAAGACAGATTTTTACTGAAAGGTTTAAATGAAGGGATTTCTCTTGAAGGTCAGGGCATGTTGTCACATGTGTTTTAAATGTCATAAATTCATCAGTTGAACAGCCACACTTAGATGTAAATTAACAGCAAATAAAAACGTTCTTGGAGAGGATGCTTGAAACAGCTCTAAAAACACTGTTGCCATGTTCTGATTGTTTTAGCAATTTTGGATTCGATTTGTATGTGTTCAAAAGTTGTGATTAAGAATTATTAGGGGTTTAGCTTTGTTTAGTGTTGTTTTGTAGAAAGTTTCATTTGAAGTCACTTTTATGTGTTCTCTTTTGTTGACACTTGAAGTTCACATTCATATTTGTATTCTATTTCTTTGCCATCGTGCAAGTAATTGTGTTGTACACTGGCTGAAAGAGAATTCATATAATATGAAACAAGGTTCAAGTGTCACCAAAGAGAACACTAATCTCCATAAAAACTGATTTTGAATGAAACATTTCAATAAAACGTCATCAGCAACACTAAATAGAGCTAAAGCTCTAACACATATGGGGAAAACAAACCCATTGCTTAAACAATTAGAACATGGACAACTAAAGTTTTTTCTCAGTATCTCACGAGAGGATGTTTGAACAGTGTGGCCAGTGTGGTAACATATTTTATTCACAGTTATTTCACTTCTAATCGTATGTGTCCACTGGCACGGTTTGAGCAGAGCTGAAGGGCATTTTCAGTTCATTCCTATGGGAGTCAAACATCACGCTTGAGGTGAGGATTGTGGGATTGACAGCGGTGTGGAGAATAGCGTTGAGAGTGGTCGAGAATGTCAAAAAGTTGAGAAATGTAAATGAGAAGCTAAAAAACTCCAGACGGCAGCCAATCTTTATGAGCTGCAAACAGTGACGTCTGTAATAAGCGCTTGAAAATCTGACGATAATGAAGTTTCTTCTGGATTCAGTGCTTTAATCGCATTATTATGTTAATTTCTAACTTCAAGCAGACATTAACTGATGATTGCATGCATTCATTGCGGCAGTACTGTGTCTGGGTAAACAAAAGTGTAATAAATCAGCACTGTTTATATACTTCGAGCATTCGGAAATTAAGCTGGCATATTATCAACTTTCCAGAGATAGTTATAAACACTACTTAAGTTTTACAGTCCTGTAGAGTGGACGCTTTTAGTAGGTTGTTTAATTCAGGTGTAGATTTAAAGAGAAGCATAGATTTGGTTTTGGTGAGTATGTGAGTGCGAGATTAGACGATCATTTAAGACAAGAGAAGATCTTTTAAGTGTGATTTGTGCAGTTATTCTTGAATCTATCGAGTGTGTTAAACATGTCGGCCGCTGGTTTTATTATCTCTCTGTTTCTCAATTAACTACCCAGCACTAATTACTCTTCCTCTGATGATGAGGATGATTGTCAACACATCTGATACGACTTTTCTCATCTCATATTTTTTGGTGCATTCACCCATTTTCAGCAATTAACTGATAAAGTGTTTGAATCTGCTCTCAGACTGAGGGTGTGTTCACAATATCATACTACCGACTATTTTGGAAAAAAGTAGTATGCAGGATGCACACAGGCAGGGCTGGATTTATGCATTTTAGGCACATGCTTTTGCTTGCACATCCAGGGTAGTTAGTTTTAAAATACAGAGATATTTCACTCTATCACTAAAACACTGAGAAAATTACTACAAAGCAAAAAAAAAAAAAATGATGACCGCAAAAAACATTTTTGTAAATATATTTAGGATGTATGCTAATTTGTACACTGATCTCTCTTGAGTTAAATCTCCATATCTATAAATAATAATAAATAATGCATATTTATTAATATAGGATACTATAAATCAGAAAGAACACATGAAACATGGACTATTGTTGTTTATTTGTATCTTATTTGCACTTGTTGATTCTAAGTCTGTAGAAAAGACAAATCATGTAATATCAAATCGGATTGCAGGGCTCCAGAATAAAAAATGACTTAGAAGCCATTAGCTCCTAAACTGAAACATTAAGGAGCCAAATGGCTGTTTTTAGTAGCCAAATCACAGATTTGCTCGATTTAGATTGCTGTTCAGAAACAGATTCATCGAAGGTTTTATAAACAGTATATATACAGTACTTGAGAAGATAAGTTTGCACCCCCATTTGTCTCATAAATGTTCACACCCCTTTCATAATTTATACAAATAGAAGAGATAAAAGATTTTTTTTATATAATACTGCTCTTCAGAATCTACATTACAGATATTTACATAAAGTATAGTATGCATATAGTAGTGTGTTGTCTTCTTGAGCATCAATGAATGTGTGCACCTTGTGTAATAGTTGTGTACAAGTCCCTCAATTGCCCTAAGTGTCAAAAGCTGGATATCATATATATATAATTTAATTTAAATGTTAATTATTTTAATGTTAATATTAATTTTAAAATATTGCCTTAGTCTTTCTTTACTGTTGCCAGATGGTCCAGACACAGAGATTACAAGAGTGCAAATTGAATTAAATCCCAGACGCAGTTTATTGTGCTACTCCGATCCCAATCATTAATTACCAGAAGAAGAAAAAGTGGTACACAATACCAGACTTTTAATTATAAAGAAGCCCGAAATACACATGGGACTCTTATTTTGAAATGTCTGCACTCCTAGTTGTGAGCTCACTGATGGCTGATTCGCTGAGAAAGTGAATCTGATTCAAACTGCTAACCTGAGCTCCTGAGTTCACACACTCAGTTCTTTTCGGGTGATTCATGAAAAAGATCCGGTTCAAAAGACTTAAGTGGCCACGACTCTCTCACGCTGGGTTTGTTGTTGCGTGCGGTGCAGCGAGCTCGTCAGAACCAGAACGGGTGAAAAGCGGCTAAAGATGTATTCAATAACTCACAAGATGATATCTGACGAAACCGCAGATGAACGCACACAACCCGACTGTCACCAGTGGCAACCAGATTTTAAATTACTGTCGCAATCAATAATTTTGGTCGCATTTGCGACCATTTTAGTCGCACTCTGGAGCCCTGGATTGCCGTATTACCTTTTCATTTAACTATCGATCGCTCGTTTAAGGTAAATGACATAATGCTGATATGTAACTGCTGATAGTGAGTGTGGTGATATTTGCTTTATAATGTTTGTATTCCGATTTTTGGTAAATTATTGAAGGAGATAAATGCAGTTTGTTAGCCGCCAGACAGTTGAATGTCAAATAGAGGTCCCCGGTACAGTGTTGTAGTCGAGACCAGCATATCTGAGACCAGAACAGGCCGAGTTTGAGATGAGACTCTTAATGAATGTGTTAGATAATGAATATATTATAGTTAACCCTTTAAGCTCTGAATGTGTTAAAGATTTCCTGTTTCAGTGGCATACCCAGAATTAAAGGCTAATGTGCGCTTGTTATTAAAATTAATAACAAGTGTTTGGTATCATTGTAAATAAAAAATTTTATTTTAAATTTATTACCTCGCCCAGCTCCTCCAAGGTTATCTCAGAATCAAGATAATTTTTTTGCTCCGTCCTCAGTTTAGGGAGTTCTAATGGTTCCACAAAGTTTCTAATATCTTCATCAGTAGATGAAGATGTGGAACTATAAAGATCAATATAGAATTCTTTAAAAGCATTATTAATATCAATGGCCGAGGTAAATATTTCACCACCAGCAGATTTCACTGAGGGAATGGTAGAAAGAGATTCTCTCTGCTTTATATATCTAGCCAAAAGTTTTCCTGCTTTGTCCCCCAACTCAAAGTATGACTGTCTTGCCCTGAATAACCAAAACTCCACCTTCCGCAACAAAATAGTATTATATCTGTATTTCAATCGGGTCAATTCTCTGAGGCCATCAGATGACATTCGATGCTTTAGCTCTGCCTCTGCACTTTTAATATTCCCTTCCAACTCCACGAGTTCTCGTGCTTTGGATTTTTTGATGAATGAGGCATACTGTATGATCCGACCCCTAAGAACCGCCTTAAGTGCCTTCCAAGCCACGCCCACAGTGGATACTGAGGACCAGTTGGTCTCCATATAAACATTGATTTCAGTCTTTAACATTTGTTGGAAATCAGGATTTTGCAAAAGGGATACATTAAAGCGGCAACTATATGATTTATTTTTCTTCATATGTGCCAATATCTCTAAACTCTCTGATTGTTGAACAATCAACAACACATGAAATGAGGGACTTAGATATAAAAAAAAAAAAATGAACTTATGGACTGATGAAAAAAATGTATAGTCCCTACCAGATGGGTTCAAAAGTCTCCAAATATCTGTAAGACCAAGATATTTACACATCCTGTGACGCGTCAGTGTTGCTCTAGGGGGTTTACACACTTTTGCTTCACTATGATCAAGGACTGAATCCATCAAAAGATTAAAGTCTCCTCCCAATATTATATATTGAGGGGTGCCAGCAGCTTGCAACAACCCTTCAAGATCTATAAAAAAGCCCTGATCATCAGCGTTAGGTGTGTTAATATTAGCCAAAATCAACCTTTGCCCCTGAATTTCTGCTAAAACAATAATGACTCATCCTAATTTATCTTTAATCTGTTTGAGACATTTAAATTGTAGATGTTTATTTATCAGTGTAATGACTCCCCTGCTCTTACTTGAGCCAGCACTAAAGAAAACATGTCCACCCCATATCTTCCCAAATTTTTCAGCTTCCTGCGGGGAGAGATGTGTTTATTGAAGAAACACTATATCATATTTATTACGTTTAAGAAAAGTAATAATATTCCTTCTTTTTATGGGGTGCCCCAACCCATTCACATTCCATGTGGAGAGAGACAATACACTCGTATTAACATTCGACATTTTTACTTGTTAGAAATAATAGATTGTGTGTCATAACCCTAACCCTAACTATAAAGACCACATTCCCCATTAGTGCAACAATCAAACACCAAAGTTCCCCCCGAACAAAACAAACAGAAAAAAGAAAAACTTGCACATTAAACCCTCGCACAACAGCGCCAACCCTCTAAACTCAAACAGTCCATGTACGCCTACGAGAGCCCCTGCGACAACTTTGCCGTCAGATTGCTCAAGTCCGGTGATTCTGTACAAATTTTGTGAGACAGAATTACATAACAGAAAATAACCTATAAAACAAACTCCAGCCAATAGGCAAAATAAACACAAAGAACGTGTAGATTCATTCACAAAACTGTATCAAAGGTGTGTTCCTCCACAAAACAAGCTCCAGCCGCTAGCAGAACCAGCACAAAAAAAATAAAATGTTCAGTTTCCTCGGACAGTCAAACGAATGTTCAGTGAGCTGGCTGTTCATGAGTGCAGCAGATGACTTAATCCTTCCAATGTCTTGCAAAAAATACTCCACAAAACAAACTCCAGCCAATAGGAGGCATAAGCACAAAGAACGAGCAGATTCATCCACAACTGTCCCAAAGGAGTGTTATTCAACAAAACAAACTCCAGCCGCTAGGCGGAGCCAGCACAAAAAGAAACAAGAAAGGCGCCCAGCTTCCTCGGACGGTCAAGTGTATGCTCGGCGAGCCAAGCTCACTTGGGGGCAACACGAGAAACACACCATGACTTCCTCAGTCCATTGATTTTATGAAAGACATTGCTTGTTGTGGGCATGTAAATATTTTGCAGCCATCCTTAATATCTATTCTCAATTTGGCCGGAAACATCAGTGCAAAAGCAATCCTCTGTCGATGCAAGAGTTTCTTGGAGTGTTATTCCACAAAACAAACTCTAGCCTCTAGGCGGAACCAACACAAAAAGAAACAAAACGGCGCCCAGTTTTCTCAGACAGTCAAGTGTATTTTCACCGAGTCGAGCTCACTTGAGGGCCACATGAGAAACATAAAATGGTTTACTCACCACATTGTCTCTATGAAATACAATGCTTGCTGTGGACATGTAAATATTTTACGACCATCCTTAGTATCTATTCTCAGTTTGGCCGAATACATCAGAGCAAAAGCGACCTTCCTTTGATGTAAGAGTTTCTTGCATTCCTTGAATCCATCATGTTTCTCTCTTGTCGAATTTGCAAAGTCTGGGAACAAGAAAATGCTGTGGTTCTTCCAAGAAAGTGTTCCTTTACTCCTCGCCTCGTGTAACACAAGATCTTTATTGAATGATCTCCGAAATTTGGCCAGAATTGATCGGGGCCTCTCTCCCACTGCGGAACTGTGAACCTAGACTCTGTGAGCTTGCTCAATTTCCAGCTTATGGCCTGTTATGTTGAGCAAACTCGGAAAGAGCTCGTCTATGAATTAAACCATATCGCAACCTTCTTCTTGCTCAGGAATTCCAACAATTCTGACATTTTTTCGCCAATTCCGATTCTCCAAATCCTCCAGTTTTACCCAAACGCGCTCCAAGTCTGACTTGGTCGCTAGTGGGTTAGCAGCTAATTCCCTCTCCGATGACTCCAGATAATCGATCCTTCTCTCGATGTATTTCGCCTCCATCACCGTAATTGATCGACATATTACAGCAAGATCTTCCAGGTTCATTACGACTTTCGTCAGCATTACAGACAAGCTGGACACTTGGCATTGAATTTCTCCTGCCACGCCATCCAAACCGAGTCCCTGGTCTGCAGGCCTGTCTGAGGTATCAGCTTGAGCACATAAGTGTCTTTTAATATATCCAGAGACCAAGGATTTTGAATTCTTTGACATGTTGATCTCTTAGAAAAGTTATGTACCAGGGTGTATCAAATCTCACCGGTTTATGACACAGATAAAATAAAAAACTAGCAAAGTGCGCAGAGCTCGCCGTTCACATGTCCGACCCCCGCATGGTGTCATGCGACTCCGAATCGTTCCAGAGGTTTTCAATGGGGTTCAGGTCTGGACATTAGGCTGGCCATGACAGGGTCTTGATCCGGTGCTCCTCCATCCACACCTTGATTGACCTGGCTGTGTGGCATGGAGCATTGTCCTGCTGGAAAAAACAATCCTCAGAGTTGGGGAACATTGTCAGAGCAGAAGAAAGCAAGTTTTCTTCCAGGATAACCTTGCTGAAGCACCCCCATATCATCACCGATCCTCCACCAAATGTCACAGTGGGTGCGAGACACTGTGGCTTGAAGGCCTCTCCAGGTCTCCATCTAACCATTTGATGACCAGGTGTTGGGCAAAGCTGAAAATTGGACTCATCAGAGAAGATGAACTTACTCCAGTCCTCTATGGTTCAATCCTTATGGTCTTTTGAAAACCTCAGTCTGGCTCTTCTTTGCTTCTCATTGATGAAGGGCTTTTTTGTAGCTTCTGCTCTGCTCCTAGGAGCCTGTTTCGAACCGTCCTCACCGTGCACTTCACCCCAGCTGCCGTTTGCCATTCTTTTTGTAGGTCACTTGATGTCATCCTACGGTTGTTGAGTGATTTCGAATGAGTTGGTGGTCATCCCGGTCAGTGGAGAGTCATTTTCGCCCTCTGCCGGTCTATAGCTTTGTTGTCCCCAATGTCTGCTGCTTAACCTTGTTCTTATAAACCGCCATTTTTGAAATTTTGAGGATGGAAGCAACCTGACGCTCGCTGTATTCCTCTGCCAGTAAAGCCATAATTGAACCCTTCTTTTCCTCACTGAAAACTTTTCTTTTCAACTCTTTCTTTTCATGGTCAATAGTTATTTTTTTATTACAATTACTTTTGAGGTACTACTAGCACTGTTTTTGCCATCCAGCTGGTCCTATTGCAAGAGGATGTAATGATGACCACAGCAGTGGTTTTTATACTTTTCCTCATTAAATAAGATTTGGTTCAGGTGGTCTCCTAATCAGTACCTCGTTAAGTAGAATGAGGTGTGCCTGTGTTGAATTCAACAAACACTGGACTGGAATGGCTGCCATACATGTAGAGATGCTGATTTAAGAAACATTTGGAATGGTCACTTAGTTTTTTCCAGAGCTATATATATATATATATATATATATTGTTGAAAAGTATTACATTTTCATTTGATTAAAGCTGTATAGTATGTATTTGATTAAACACAATTTGATCATAAAATTTAATTAAAACATTTAATATGGAATCCAGAAAAATTAAAACAGAAAAGGCATAATTTGTATCTATAAGACTTTTTTTATTATTTGTTGCCTAAGTATCGAGTTAGTATCGATACCGAGGTACCAGGGCTGGTATCGTACCGAAGCCAATATTTTGGTATCGGAGCAACCCTAATGCACAGTGATTCTGCATCTGGAAGGCATAGTTGCCAAGTCCGCTTATGACTAGCGACTTTGGACTTGTTTTTTATAAAGCTGTTTATAAATATGGCCACTCATGGGTTGCTGTTTTTGGGCATATTTCCAGAATACAGTCATGTTTTTGGCACTGCTTTCGGCACTCGTGGTCTCGCACATACTTTACACAGTGACTTGTGTTTTTTTCATCAGAAACTGGATGTGAGTGACACTGTCACAAGAGAACCCAGTACATTTTTCCTCAACCATAATAATAATAAAGACAACATGGAATGAAACATGGACAAATAGAGCTGAAATGTGAATTTTTCAGTTGCTTTTCAGACCTGTAATTACATCTATGCAGTTTATTTTTATTTAGGCCTTTATGTAATGTTCGCTCTCAGAATATCACTGTGACAAAATACTGATTTTATTAGCTGTATAACATGGTTTGAGCATGAAGTTGTCACAGGGGCTATATTTAAGTAAATATAAGGTTTTGAGTTAAAAGTTTAATTTCGCAAACAGTGAAACAGTGGTTTTGTATGCTATACATTTAGAATCTGTCAATATGTTTAATAGATAATGTTTTGGTGCTCTGGAAATGGATATTTTGTTATTTATTTTAATATTATGTAATAAATTAAAGAAAAAAGATTACTTTCTGGTCTGTCTGTGAAATGCAACTGTATTATAATGATAGTGATAGTGCCGTAAATAAATGAATTAGTACTTTGTGGTTAACCTTTATATAGCTACTTTTATTTAAAACTGATATCCAGAAGAACTATTCATGGGTGCTTATTTTGGTGTTGCCACCCCTCAGAGACCTCATGCCACCCCCTTCCCACCCCATATATATTTTTCTAGATACACCCGTTTTGTGTATTTTAAATATAATTATATTTTTGATACATTTTTTTCTGTACTTTTTTGCACAATAAACTGCACATGGGAATCGACAGTAAGGACTGCCTGATGGCCCTGGACCACTGTGAGAGAGATTCGGGCCAGTGCAGCATTTATAACGTTAGTGCAAGCAGACAACATGCGAGAGAGCACAAAAATTACACAGAGCAAAGTCTTCTATAACTGAGCTCTCAGAGACAAGCGAGCGCGATTATATTTTAGCTTGGAAGCACATAATATACTGGACGCATCGAGGCACTGTCATGTGAGCACACAAGAGTATGCAGACACCAAACACGCTCTCCTAGAACTGTCCTCGCTCTTTTCCAAGTGTCTTAGCGGCATCAATTACCAATGTGTAGGAAAAAAATCAGACTTCATGAATTTCGGAGCGGGATTGCAAGTCTTGCGCAACATTTTAAGTATTCCCGCACATTCACAGTGTTCACAGTGCGCGAAATTCCCACGTTTGTTCGTTTTAACATGTTGGTGAAAATTAGCAATCCACACATTAGAACACAAGAAATGAACGGGTTCTTTCTGTCGGACTGTAAATCCATCTATCTCCGTGTGAAGGGACAGAGCATTCGTTTTGTTACCACAGTAAAAATAAACGCATTTTCTCTCATTAATTCACTTTTAGAGATGAAGCGCAGAATGAAATGTAATAAACTTTGTTAAATTCTCATTCTTAATTCACAGATCAGGCCTAATGTCTACCGCTGTATTTAACACGTCACAACCGATTTATTAGCAAGGTCTCCTCTCTCAGGGATTCATATGTTTATTACATTCAGACAATAATCAAATCTTTAACTCAGTGACTAAATCTTTGATCCTGCTTGTGAAAACACTACACATGGCCCAGAAGTTGACAGTATGACTAAACGGGTGACCGAAAACCCACGTGTAAATGGCAGGACGGCTGAGGATAATATGATGTATTTATGAATTTATATCTGTAAAGTGCTTGTGTGAGATTACATAAGGCATAAATCATCTCTTGTCAATTATAAATGTAACACAATTTTGGGGGAAATTGTCTTAAAGATGTTATATACATAAAAAATAGTTCACTTCGGACACATTTTTTTAAAGCCATGATGGTAAAAACAGCTATTTTTAAATGTTTGTGTTGGGCCAGTGAAAAAGTCCTTAGCGTTGAGCCCTGTCAAACAGTAAAGCTAAGCAATGGATCTGTCAATAATAATAACAATAAACATCAATGACTACTAACAATTAACAAGTATTGAACGTTCAATACTCGTAAAGATGCTTTTAAGCGTCTCTGTCACAATAAGAAGTAAATCATACAGGAAACAGTGTGTGAATGTTCTGTGTGTAATGATGATCTACTACATTTGTCTGAATGTGCCGTATAGAATAGAGAACACTGCACTGGTACTGTATCCCACAATGCAATCCAATCAACTCAGTGTGATGAACGGATGTGATTTAA
>NC_059374.1:44682724-44685224 GCF_019703515.2 Myxocyprinus asiaticus | reverse complement strand
ACTCACAACACAGAATGGCAACACTCTGACAGCACACTCTGACAACACAGACTCACAACACAGACTGACAACACAGACTGGCAACACTCTGACCACACTCTGACAACACAGACTCACAACACAGACTGACAACACTCTGACAACACAGACTGACAACACTCTGACAACACAGACTCACAACACTCTGACAACACAGACTCACAACGCTCTGACAACACAGACTGACAACACTCTGACTACACAGACTGACAACACTGACAACACAGACTGACAACACTCTGACAACACAGACACTCTTGCTGTGTGATTGGTCGAATTAAATGATCTTGCTCCTCCCTAACCTTGTTAATAAAACTACATTTTGCATAATTGCTTGAGTGAATTCCTCCCTCAGTGTAGTGTGTGATTTATGAGTTTATATTATTACAGAACTGATGACTCAGAGTGAATGGGGCATGACACAGACAAGAGGGGTGGGTCAAAGTTGAAAGGGGGGGATGTTAAAGGGGTGTGGTTATCTTTCACATGGGGGCAGGGTTTAGAGTCAGAAGGTGCAGGGTTTGAATCTGTTTATGCTAACAGCACTGACAGAAAAACACTGATTATTAAAGAATGAGTCGCACGCCTAGAGTCGTGAGTTCGAATCCAGGGCGTTCTGAGTGACTTCAGCCAGGTCTCCTAAGCAACCAAATTGGCCCAGTTGCTAGGGAGGGTAGAGTCACATGGGGTAACCTCCTTGTGGTCACGATTAGTGGTTCTCACTCTCAATGGGGCGCGTGGTGAGTTGTGCATGGATCGCGGAGGGTAGCATGAGTCTCCACATGCTGTGAGTCTCCGTGGTGTCATGCACAATGAGTCATGTGATAAGATGCGAGGATTGACGGTCTCAGAAGCGGAGGCAACTGGGACATGTCCTTCGCCACCCGGATTGAGGTGAGTAACCGTGCCACAACGAGGACCTACTAAGTAGTGGGAATTGGGCATTCCAAATTGGGGCGAAAAGGGGATAAAAAAAAAGAAAAATTAAAAAGAATGAGTGGATGAATGAATACTGCTGTTTGAGTGTCTTTTAAGCTTTTGTGTGTGTGTGTGTGTGTGTGTGTGTGTGTGTGCGTGTGTGCGCGTGCGTGTGTGTGTGTGTGTGTATGTATGTGTGTGTGTGTTTGTGTGTGTGTGTGTGTGTGTGTGTTTGTGTGTGTGTGTGTGTGTGTGTGTGTGTGTTTGTGTGTGTGTGTGTGTGTGTGTGTGTGTGTGTGTGTGTGTGTGTGTGTTAGGGCTGGGCAATATGTAAAAATATTTTATCGAGAATTGCCTTAAAAAACATCACAATATCCGATTACATCATCAACCCCTCTGCGAGGGTCGGTGAATTTTTTTGCTTTATTAATTTTGCTTTAAAAATTTGATTCATTTATTGAAACACGAAAAACAAAAGCAAAAGATATTTCTAAATTCAAATTGCACTTTAAACTAAACCAAAAAAGCAATAAAATAATGAAGTGGTTTATTTAACCACCTCCCCAAATCCAAACATTTACGGTCTCCTACGGCCTCATTTGTCATCACGCAAGCATCCGTCAATGAGAACAGGTGGAAAATTACTAATAGCCTACAGATTAAGTACTAAAGACAACCATAAAAGTAAAGATAATAATAATCAAAATAAATCAGTCTGATTCTTTAAAAGAACAAAGATCCAAGCGAGTGTAAAAGTTACCGTCCAATTTCCCTGATCCAACTAGATGTAAAAATATTGTAAAAAATGTTGGCTAACTGATTAAGTAAAGTTATGACATCTCTTATACATATAGATCAGGTGGGGTTTATTCAGGGCCGCAGCTCTTCTGATAACATCAGGCATCTCATCAATATCATGTGGTCAGTGGCGAATGATCAGTCTCCGGTCGCTGCCATCTCACTTGATGCCGAAAAGGCGTTTGATATGGTAGAATGGGATTATTTTTAAGATTTTGGAAATGTATGGGTTCGGGAGTACAATTATTGGTTGGATTAAGTTACTTTATAGACACACTGTAGCAGTGGTACAAACAAATGGATTAATTTCAGATTATTTTACTCTAGATAGGGGCACTCAGCAGGGTTGCCCTCTTTCCCCATTATTGTTCTGTTTTCTCCTGGAACCATTAGCAGCCGCGATAAGAAAGGAGGATGATTTTCCAGGAGTGGTGGCGGGAGGTGTGGCACATAAGCTTCTGCTTTACACAGATGATATTTTATTATTTGTCTCTGAACCTACTAGATCTATGCCTTGCCTCCACAGAATTATTAATTCCTTTTCCAAGTTCTCTGGATACAAAGTCAGTTGGTCTAAATCCAAAGTTTTGGCTCTGACAGCGTACTGCCCAGTAACGGCTTTTCAGCCGGGCTCCTTCCAGTGGCCCAAACAGGGCATTAAGTATTTGGGTATTTTATTCCCAGCAAATTTGTCTGTTTTAGTTAGTGTTAATTTTGACCCTTTAATAAAAAGGTTTTCGAGCGA
>NC_059374.1:44652724-44677724 GCF_019703515.2 Myxocyprinus asiaticus | reverse complement strand
GTTTTATTAACTCATCTGTATTAAACCATTGGTAGACAGATTATTGGCATTGTGTTTTATTTCTTATTTCTTTACCTTTGACCAATGGAAGATGAGGGGAATGTTCTGGAAACCTGTTTGAAAAGAATCATTATTTTTGTAATTCTGTTTGATGATGTTAGTGACAGAAATAACACACAAGTCTTAACCCTCCTATGTATTCAGTCATTTTCTACCGAAATAAATTTTCCTCATTTAATAAAAATGGTTTCCTTTATCTGAGCAGTGCAAGACTTTTCCATCTGAACATACAAAACATCTTTGGTATTCAGTCAAATTTGACCGACCATTGAAATTGAAAGGTCTGTCAAATACAATCAATAAATCAGCCACAATGCAGAAAAAAACAGATGGAAATTACAGGATGAACAAAACATACACACACACTCACACACAAACACACATATACACACACACACACACACACACACACTCTCTCTCTCACCCACACACACAGACACACACACACTCAGAAATGAAGGGGTGAGACGATAACACACTCACAATGCAGAACACACACACACACTCACACACACACACACACACACACACACTCTCTCTCACCCACACACACAGACACACACACACTCAGAAATGAAGGGGTGAGACGATAACACACTCACAATGCAGAACACACACACACACACTCACACACACACACACACACACTCTCTCTCACCCACACACACAGACACACACACTCAGAAATGAAGGGGTGAGACGATAACACACTCACAATGCAGAACACACACACACACACTCACACACACACACACACACACTCACAATGCAGAACACACACACACACACTCTCTCTCACACACACACACAGACACTCTCTCTCACACACACACACAGACACAAACACACACACACACAGACACACACACAAACACACACAAACACACACACAAACACACACACAAAAACACACACACACACACACACACACGTTTGTGAAATAACATTTTACTATAGAAAGTTTGTAATTGCGAAATGTTGACTCTGATTCTTCTGATTTTATACTCTAATTGAATTTTCAGAATTTTGCAGTTCATTTCTGTTTCTTGATGTTTATTTTCTTGACATTATTATGCATTTACTTTGAGTTATTACATTTTTATGATTGAAATAAATTATTGATAGAAAAATGTTTATTCTGTGTCTTCTCTTTGTAACACCATGGTCAGGTTTGACTGTAAGCATAATGACTGCAAAAACTGACACTTCAAATCAATTTAAAATGCTAAACTTTGACAAATAATAGTTTGATCATGTCTAAATATATATCCAAATGCATATCTTGTGATAAAATATAAAATTAGGTTTCAACAAGTCATCAGACTACACAGTTGGACATCTACTGTCTGTTACTGGCATGACATGATTTTCAAGTCATGTTATTTATATTTTGTTCTCCAGATGGCAGAAATCTGCCTCCAATTTATGTCAACAAAATTTATTATTTTTTATTTTATTTTTTTCAAAAAACAAATTTTATTTGTATATGCAAATTATTGGTAAAATTTAGAAATGTACATGTAAATAAGATCAAAATAGCATAAAATCCCAAATAAAAGAATAATCAGTAACAGCTGTGTCAATCTGTGTTTTTTTATGTGTTTGTGTGTCAGATTGTCGAGTTCTCAAGGTGTCAGTATTCAGATCACTGGATCTCGTACGCTGCTGGTGGTCGCAAACGTCACAGAAGACGATTATGGAAATTACACGTGTGTCGCCACCAACAGACTGGGAATACACAACGCCAGCGTCTTCCTTTATAGTGAGTGACAAACACACACACATATTTCCACTATTCACAACATTCAGCCATGCAGAATCAAATATTTGTGTTTGAAGCTAAACTTTATATTTATCTCTGACTCTTTTGAAAGATAATTCTGTTAACTGTATGACTATATATTATTATCCTCAGTGAAATGCACTTTAATGAGAGTAGAACTGCCAACACAAACTCAGTTTAATTTTATTAACAGTAAACACACACAAACACACAGTGAATGACAAGATCCAAATACGTCCATCATCTAGTGGATTTTTTATTTGCATGACATACCTAAACCGAGTGGTAGAGATGACTCAATCAGGTTGAGTTGAGTTTAACACATTCGACACATTGGTAGAGCACATCAAAATGTGCTGAATCAAACAGTTGAGCAGAACGTTAAAGGGTTAAAAGACTCACCAGTGAATTGTGGAAAGAGAATGACAAAAAAATGTTAAAATGTCCATTCTGTCTTCAAATGTTCAAACGTTTCTCAGGGAATGCTCCTGAATCCCCATATAATAATCTATATCTGTCCTCAGCCACAAGGCCTGCTATTGATCTCGTTTCCACCTGTTATTACGATGCATTTCAGGTGATCCGATCACATGTGGTCAGGTGAGACACATGGCTGTTTACACCTGGTCATTTAAGTGTACAGAAATACTCAAACCAGCCCGTCTGACACCAACAATCATCCATGTGATTATCTAATCAGCCAATCGTGTGGCTGCAGTGCATAAAATCATGCAGATACAGGTCAGGAGCTTCAGTTAATGTTCACATCAACCATCAGAATGGGGAAAAATGTGATCTCAGTGATTTGGAGTGTGGCATGATTGTTGGTGCCAGATGGGCTGGTTTGAGTATTTCTGGGATTTTCACACACAACAGTCTCTAGAATTTACTCAGAATGGTGCCAAAAACTAAAAACATCCAGTGAGTGTCAGTTCTGTGTATGGAAACACTTGTTGATGAGAGAGATCAACAGAGAATGGCCAGACTGGTTTGAACTGATAAAGTCTACAGTAACTCAGATAACCACTCTGTACAATTGTGCTGAGAAGAATATCATCTCTGAATGCTGTTCTGAGATGCAGGTTGGCGCTGTTTTGGTGGCACGAGGGGGACCAACACAATATTAGGCAGGTGGTTTAATGTTGTGGCTGATCGGTGTGTGTCTATCACACATAGATCTACAAAATGTCCAGATATAGTGGCAATTTTTCAAAAGAATTTTAAGACAATTATAAAATAATATAACAGAATATATTCAGATATACTGTATTTTTATGTTTTATTTTTCATATGTCAAAGAGATGATGCAACAAATCTAGAACAGGATTCATTATTTACATGTTGAATTATAATGAGACTCATTTGGCTGTCAAACACAAAACACATAATCTACACATATGTATTTTCTCAGGCACTTTTTGAGTCTAATAGACACACAACTTACATAATTTCAGTAGTACACCCAAATGACAGTAGTCATATCATACTGTTCATGTATTAAACTTGCTATAGTTTACTTCCACATTGCTTCTTCATCATCATATATCAATGGCAAATGTAAATCAAGTCAAACACTGTAACAACAGCGCCACCTTGAGTAAGAAATAACATGTCTAATATGTATGTGTACATGCTTATGGAACTGATAATTCATTGTCACACAGAAAATGTACGTGATATAGTATGAATATAGTACTCATTTGTCTTGTAATCATTTTTATATATATATATATATATATATATCCTGTGATAATAAACTTAGATATGAAATAATCATAAAAATATTATATATAAAAGCACAAAATAAAAATGACACTATTGCATATCTAGGGTCTTTATGACCCTATACACTTGTAATTAAACAGTTATACATTTATTTATTTGTTTTGCAATTTTGCCATTTTTTTGTAACTATTCAGAAGAAAAAGGTTGAGGAATACTAAATAAGGGGGTGGTATGCGTGAAATGGTGCTTGTTTAACAAAACTAAAGTAGATTATATTCACAGTTGTTATTACGTCATATATCAGGGTCACAGGTCAATACTCACATCATCAGATGAAGTATGTCTGTGATCTATTCATACTACTCACATGCATACATAAAGAATGTACTGTTTTACCGGCCGAGAAGTGTGTTCTTCATCAAATACAGTACAGATTTCAGACACAGCTTGTGTTAATAATCACACTCATCACAGAAGATACAAACACACACTGAAGATCAGAGTGCAGTTCACACAGCAACCACCAGATGTCACAATTTACCACTCTGACCAAAAATCTGTCTGTCTCTCTCTCTCTCTGTCTCACAGAACCTGGTACTGGGCGGGACATCAGCGGTTCTTGCAGCATGTGTCAATCACCCTGGCTCCTCCTCCTGTGTGTGTTCTGTGCTCTTGTGAAGTGTTAATGATCAGCTCATCGATCGATTATCTCAGACTGTTTCAATCCATTCATCCGCCCGTGCTCACACTACGCCCAGAACAACCGCTCAATTATTATCAGGAAAAATATGACATGGAGGAAATGAAGAATGGTACACTTTTGAAGAACTCAATATTGCCATTTTAACTGTGACACCTGTCTGTCTGTCTGTCTGTCTGTCTGTCTCAGCATCTGACAGTTTGAGTTCATGTGTGTTTTCTGACAGGAATCTGGTGTGAAATTCCGACCACACAGTTTCTGTGTCAAACACACCTGTCTTCATCTAGAAATGTCATTAATGTCATTTATTTCATTGCATTTATGTAAAATAATGAAAGAAGAGTATTGCGGTAGAATCATTTCAGATCATTTAAATTCAGTTAATCATGTGTCAGCATTGCCAAAAGGACATAAAATTGATATTAAAAATACACTTTTGTATGATTATAGTAAGATTTTCTGGAACCAAATCTTTGGATCATTAGTTCTGTATGTTGTTAACCAGATTACCAGTTTTAGTGTCACGCTTCTGATCTGAAAGCATTTTGAGTTCATATTCTCAGAACAATCACGTGAAATTGTGTTAACTGTATTTTTATACTTTATAAAATGCTGACGTCATTGTCCAAGTCTTAAATTCCTTGAATTAAATTAACTCCATCAGAATATCCTTTAAACTCCTCCCATCTCATTAACCCCTCCCACATACTTAACCCCGCCCAAGTCTTAAAATCCTTGAATTAAATTAACTCCATCAGAATATCCTTTAAACTCCTCCCATCTCATTAACCCCTCCCACATACTTAACCCCGCCCATGTCTTAAAGTCCTTGAATTAAATTAACTCCTCCCTCAGAATATCCTTTAAACTCCTCCCATCTTATAACCCCCTCCCACATACTTAACCCCGCCCATATATTACATTCCTTGAATTAAATTAACTCCATCAGAATATCCTTTAAACTCCTCCCATCTTATAAACCCCTCCCACATAACCCCCCACCCATATCTTAAATTCCTTGAATTAAATGAACTCCTCCCTCAGAATATCCTTTAAACTCCTCCCATCTCATTAACCCCTCCCACATACTTAACCCCGCCCATGTCTTAAAGTCCTTGAATTAAATTAACTCCTCCCTCAGAATATCCATTAAACTCCTCCCATCTTATAAACCCCTCCCACATACTTAACCCCGCCCATATATTACATTCCTTGAATTAAATTATCTCCTCCCTCAGAATATCCTTTAAACTCCTCCCATTTTATAAACCCCTCCCACATAACCCCCCACCCATATCTTAAATTCCTTGAATTAAATGAACTCCTCCCTCAGAATATCCTTTAAACTCCTCCCATCTCATTAACCCCTCCCACATACTTAACCCCGCCCATGTCTTAAAGTCCTTGAATTAAATTAACTCCTCCCTCAGAATATCCATTAAACTCCTCCCATCTTATAAACCCCTCCCACATACTTAACCCCGCCCATATATTACATTCCTTGAATTAAATTATCTCCTCCCTCAGAATATCCTTTAAACTCCTCCCATTTTATAAACCCCTCCCACATAACCCCCCACCCATATCTTAAATTCCTTGAATTAAATGAACTCCTCCCTCAGAATATCCTTTAAACTCCTCCCATCTCATTAACCCCTCCCACATACTTAACCCCGCCCATGTCTTAAAGTCCTTGAATTAAATGAACTCCTCCCTCAGAATATCCTTTAAACTCCTCCCATCTTATAACCTCCTCCCACATACTTAACCCCGCCCATATATTACATTCCTTGAATTAAATGAACTCCTCCCTCAGAATATCCTTTAAACTCCTCCCATCTCATTAACCCCTCCCATAACCTAAACTAATTTGCCCATATCATAAATCCCTCACATTTCTTAAACTCCTCCCATGCTAAGCCCCTCCCACATATGAACCTCACAGTTGTTTCTGATCTGTTGTGTGTGTTTGTGAAATATTCATCATTATACTGTAAGAACTTTGAGATGTACGACACCAATGAATGCTTCACTTTTATTCACTTTACCTCGTCCCATCGCTCGACTCGTCCTTTCCACCTCAAACTTCTGTTAACTGTAAATATGTTTTTGAATTGAATGTCCTCACATGTAAATGAAATCGAATCATAAGTTCAGCTTTCTTAATAGTAAACATGTAGTAAATTATCTGCAGTGGCGCTTTGACTCTTCCTTTAAGAAATTATGACATTAGAGTCTAAACCTAGAGGTTTTTAATACAGATAATTGACACAATATTTAAACAGCTCAGTCTAAAATTAGATTTACCTATGAAACAGCTGCACTACTGTTCTTATTTATAGACACTGATGATTTCAGTTATGAAAAATACTGTACAGGAATGACCTGAATGCACTGACTGCCAAAATGATTTAGGCCATTAGATTAAAAAAGACAATAAACAAGACAAATGAACTATTTACAAACTACAGTTTGAAAATGTGTTTTTGTTTGTTTGCTTTTATTTTGTTGAACTCGCATTGACGTGTTCGTTGGTGAATTCAAAGCAGTGAGATTGTTGGGCGACACCCACCGCCCTTTGATTGACAGCACTCACAGCCAATAAGCTTTCAGTGTGTGAGCTCTGATGCCTTGATTAGATGAACCCGCGTGTTCCACCCGGCTCCGGTGACTAGTTTTAAGGGCTTGTCATATGTCTCCCTTAGTTCGCAGAAGCTTTGCCAACTTAAGATGGCGGATATTTGGGTTTCATCCAATCCAAAGTCAAACTTCTCTGTCCACAAGAACTGGACTAAAAGATTTTATATGTGAAGAATGCCTGTGTACCTACAAACACTCAAACACCAGGCTGAGGTTTAGTGAACAATACTCAAGTTGTTTTCTATTTTGTTCTGTGTGTGTGTGTGTGTGTCCTTGATGCTCTGTAACACGAAAATAAAACTGAAAGTGTGTTTTGGTCAATAATCTTCAGCTATGGAACACTCCGGATCACGTCTCAGCAGCCTAGAAAGAGATTTTCTTCCGGGTCGTTCTACATCCTCATTAAAAGCAATCAACATTTTCTAACTGCGTTTATTTACTCAAGTTACCGCAGTCAATTTCTGAACACTTCTGCACTGTAAAGTACTCATGAAATGTTTTAAATGGAAATAAAGTCATTTGAATTTGATGTATTTGAAATTGGGTTAAAAATAAAAACTGTTTGATTGTAAATTTTTGGTGAAAAAACTAAAGGTTTATGAATTATGTTAATCATGTAACATGCAAATAAAGAATATAAAGATTGTTAGATCTGCCTTTAAATTGTTGTAACACTGTATTTTTCAACATCCTGTTGACGTTTTCAAGAACCAACTCTTGCGTTACTATGTGCATAAATCTGTGTGAGAATGAAATTTCGGGAGGAGTTTTCATGAGCTTCTAATTGATGTGTAAAGTGTGCACCAATATGACAAAAAGCAGCTTCAGTTGTGAGAATTGCATGTTTATCTTATAGGAATATTCTGTGTTCAATACAAGTTAATCTCAATCAGCAGCATTTGTGGAATAATATTAAAGGTGCTGTAAGCGATTTGAGCCATTCTAGAATTTACCCAAGTTGAGATGTTGGATTAGGCACGCCCCCTCTTTCCAAAACCCCGCCCTCCAAAGATACCAAATGATCTTTATTGAGACCAACATGAGCAGAAACGGTTGTTAAAAACAACAGCAGTAAAATAGCGCCCTCAACTGACAACTGTTATGAACAACATGGCATAAAAATGGCATTAAGCCTCAATAATTATCTGCAACTACAATACTGTTTACAGCATAGATATAAACATTTCCTCATTTGCCTCATTTGGCTGGTTCGGATACAACCGCAGTGCCATCTTGGAGCGGTCCACATGGAGAGCTGTTTGAATGTAAGTGAATGGAGAAGCTGACCGCTGCATTAACTGCTTTTGTGTGGAAACAGATCATCAGGTAATGAATTGACTGACTGGGTGCTAATTTTCAGAATGTTTGCCATGATGTAGTTATTTGTAGAGGACTTTATTTGCTATGGGGGAAAAACCCTGTTTTAGAAGTGGTCTGGATTTTATATATCATCTAAAATATTGTCCAATGTTTTGTTTTTGTTTGAATGGAATGCCCAATTCCCAATGCACTCAAGTCCTCGTGGTGGCGTAGTGACTCGCCTCAATCCGGGTGGTGGAGGATGAATCTCAGTTGCCTCCGCGTCTGAGACCGTCAATCCACGCATCTTGTCACGTGGCTTGTTGAGCGCGTCGCCATGGAGACATAGCGCGTGTGAAGGCTTCACGCCATCCACCGTGCAACCACACTCAATTCACCATGCGCCCCACTGAGAACAAACCACATTATAGCGACCACGAGGAGGTTACCCCATGTGACTCTACCCTCCCTAGCAACCGGGCCAATTTGGTTGCTTAGGAGACCAGGCTGGAGTCACTCAGCACATCCTGGATTCGAACTCTTTACTCCAGGTGTGGTAGTCAGTGTCTTTACTTGTTGAGCTACCCAGACCCCCTATATTGTCCAATGTTAATGGAAAATCAGATAATCTGAAAGCTGGCTGGAAAAGACAATAGACTTTTGCAAACCGTATCTATCAATTAAAATTATTATTATTATTATTTTTTATTATGCTTTTCTTTTTAAAAAAAACAAAAATCTGTGTTCCAGTGAGACACTTACAATGGAAGTCAATGGGGTCAATCCGTAAATGTTAAAATACTGTTTCAAAAGCATAGACACAAGACATAATATGTGTGTTAACATGATTTTACTGTGATAAAAATGCTTAATAATCACTCTGTTCAGAGATATATCTATATAAAAATTCCGGTTTTGGAATAATTTTACATTGTAAAGATTAGTATGTGGTTTTATCACAGTAAAATCATGTTAACACACATATGCCTTGTGGCTATACTTTTGAAACAGTTGCCACTTTTCCACTATCGGGCCAGTACGAGCCGGGCCAATAGCCTTGGACCTCGAGCCGCAAGACCAAAATCGATCTGCGTTCCCACCATCAGGCCAATAACTCTGCAGCTTTGCCCAAAAACCTGCCCTTAATACGCCGCTGCGGTGCCAACATCACACACCCCGGCCATTTCACAAGCAAGAGGTAAACTCAAGCTGAGGTATCATGTTATCTAGAATATCGAGTTTATATTGAATGTAAAGAGCAAAATAAGTTAGCATTGACAACTCACCGATTGTAACTGCCACGGTGTCCCGAGTGGTCTCTCCACTAACAGCGGGACGATGTCCCAGCACACCATCTATGAAAGTTCACCGAATCATGGAATGTAATTTCTTTGGGCACTGATTTGTCCATTGGCCGTTTTAACGGATTTGTTTAACACATTCCCCGGTTGGTCTTGTTCAGCCCAAGGGTAATTGGCGGGCCAAAGGCCATTGGCTGTTGGCCCCGAGAAAGCCCCAGGGAGGCACAATGAAGCCCCAGAAGTGACGGTGGGAACGCAGCTGGCCCTGGCACGCACTAGCACGCCCTAATTTGGCCCGATAGTGGAAACGTGACTAATGAGTCTTTTAATGTTTACAAATTGCTCCCCATTGACTTCTATTGTAAGTGCCTCACTGTAACAGGTTTTTGCTGTTTTTAAAGAAAATGAGGAACGAGTCGAAATTCATTTTTGTGGTAATCAACATTATGCCACAAATGCTGTCATTTGATCTCAACTTGTATTGAACCGGGAATATTCCTTTAACATGAAACGTGTAAAGACAAGAATTTGAATTCTCACTCGATTCCGTGTTGTCATTGTGTTTGGAAGGTTTCTGTCTAAAGTTTATGTTTGTCCATTAAAACAGCAACAGTGGCTCGACAATTTAGACAAAGTCTTTATGATTTTAAATTGAGATTAAACGTCACTGTCTTGATGGGAAACAGAAACATCTCCCTGACATTCTGTTTTTAAACAATGAATGAACAACATTTTTCAAGTGCACAACTTATCTGTCATCTTTGATGTAGATTCTGTTTGGTTTGGTTTACTCTCAAGTTCTCTAAAAGCAGCTTTTTATTTACATCTAAAGAAAATCTGAACGTTACATGCATCAGACAAACTCTTTAAAAGAAATACACATGTGGTGAAGATAATTGGCACATTTCTTTATTTCGAAAACAGACATGAAACCATTTTCAACTATTTATTCCTTAAATTCAAACCTGACATTGCACTCACTTGAACAGAAAGCCTGGCGCTTGTTTTCTATCTTTTCGTTTAATATTCTGAATTATTTAAACATCAGTGCAAAGATATCTCCAATTAAAATGTCATAACAACACCAAGGACATGAAAAGAAGCCACATGTATGATGATGAGCAAGAGGATGCTTTCGTCTGGAGGAAGAGTTCTCATGCAGTGAGCTCAACAAACCGGCAAACGGATCAATACGGACTGCAGCGTTCCCTCTGAAGAGCAGCGCTGGCTTACTATAAGAAAAGAGCTAAACGTGTGTGGAACTATAGAGAAATCAGTGAGAGAAGCGGAGTGTGTAGAAGGTTTTGAGTCCTTTGGTGATGCGGAGGAATCCGGCTGATGATGCATTTGAAAACTCCCTCCAAATGTCAGAAAATCACTGCCACACCCAAAAATAGACAAACATAAAAACAGACTGTCTTCACAATCAAAGAGCAGCCTGTGGATTATTTTCTCATTTTACATTAGACTAGTCGTTTAAATGTTCTCTTCTTTGCCAGCATCTGAAACGGCCTCCTCTGCTGGTTTCGAGTCATCAACAGCCTCTGCAAATAAAACAACAACACTCACAATCACACGAATAAATGTGATACTGCCACATAAACGGTGTTGCTAATAACTCATAATTGTTAATGGACATTAGTGGGGGTTTCTGGCTATTTGAAAATCAGATTTGTGATTTTATTGCAGTTTTGAGGGTTGGTTGGCTGATTCATTCATGGTCAATTAGTGTCCATTTATTCTAATGAATGTGGTGAAACTTCTGCTGCTTGTAAAGTGGTAAAATCTTTCAGATGGAGTTCATGTCAATAAAGAGTTTTAGTCAAACCACAACAGAGCACTTAGTGAATCCATTTAAAAGATGCTGTAAATTTGTAACTCATTTACACACACAGAGGCATCACATTTAGATCATGTCATGATGAATGGGCAGTCGGTTTGAGTTTGTGCAAATAGTGAAAGTAAAAATAAGAACCATAAGTCACTTTTTCTCTGATGTTCTGTGAAGCTCTTTCCCCTCCATTTATCAGCTCTATTATCAAGTATAGCTGCAGGCCGGAGACCTCCAAATGGGGGTGGGATCTCCAAAAGAGGACGAGGTTATTCCAAAAAGGGGTTGCACCAACTCCAAAAGTGTAAGGTTAGGGGTTCCCTATATCTTTAATGGAGATTTGGAGCTATGCCTGCAGCTATACCCTTCTCCTTTTAACTTGTCAAATGTATGCATTGTTCTTCACCAGCAGAGGATGCTTTGATTTTTCAGGGTGGAAGCAACAAAGCTTACAAGAAAGTTCAGAGACTCTCCACTGAAAAGGGTCTATCTGCGTCCTGCGAGATGTGCCCACTACAAGACATGCCCACTACAAGATGCGCCCACTACAAGACATGCCCACTACAAGATGCGCCCACTACAAGACATGCCCACTACAAGATGTGCCCACTACAAGACATGCCCACTACAAGACGTGCCCACTACAAGACATGCCCACTACAAGAAGCGCCCACTACAAGACGCGCCCACTACAAGACATGCCCACTACAAGACACGCCCACTACAAGACACGCCCACTACAAGACATGCCCACTACAAGATGCTCCCACTACAAGATGTGCCCTCTACAATATGTGCCCACTACAAGACACGCCCACTACAAGACATGCCCACTACAAGATGAGCCCACTACAAGACATGCCCACTACAAGACGCGCCCACTACAAGATGAGCCCACTACAATACATGCCCACTACAAGATGAGCCCACTACAAGACGTGCCCACTACAAGATGCTCCCACTACAAGATGTGCCCTCTACAATATGTGCCCACTACAAGACACGCCCACTACAAGATGAGCCCACTACAAGATGAGCCCACTACAAGACATGCCCACTACAAGACGCGCCCACTACAAGACATGCCCACTACAAGACATGCCCACTACAAGATGAGCCCACTACAAGACGCGCCCACTACAAGATGCTCCCACTACAAGATGTGCCCTCTACAATATGTGCCCACTACAAGACACGCCCACTACAAGATGAGCCCACTACAAGACATGCCCACTACAAGACGCGCCCACTACAAGATGAGCCCACTACAAGACGAGCCCACTACAATACATGCCCACTACAAGATGAGCCCACTACAAGACGTGCCCACTACAAGATGCTCCCACTACAAGATGTGCCCTCTACAATATGTGCCCACTACAAGACACGCCCACTACAAGATGAGCCCACTACAAGATGAGCCCACTACAAGACATGCCCACTACAAGACGCGCCCACTACAAGATGAGCCCACTACAAGACATGCCCACTACAAGACATGCCCACTACAAGACACGCCCACTACAAGACATGCCCACTACAAGATGAGCTCACTACAAGACATGCCCACTACAAGACGCGCCCACTACAAGATGAGCCCACTACAAGACGAGCCCACTACAAGACATGCCCACTACAAGACGAGCCCACTACAAGACGCGCCCACTACAAGACGCTCCCACTACAAGATGTGCCCTCTACAATATGTGCCCACTACAAGACACGCCCACTACAAGACACGCCCACTACAAGATGAGCCCACTACAAGATGAGCCCACTACAAGACATGCCCACTACAAGACGCGCCCACTACAAGATGAGCCCACTACAAGACGAGCCCACTACAAGACATGCCCACTACAAGATGAGCCCACTACAAGACGCACCCACTACAAGATGCTCCCACTACAAGATGTGCCCTCTACAATATGTGCCCACTACAAGACACGCCCACTACAAGACACGCCCACTACAAGACGACGCCCACTACAAGATGAGCCCACTACAAGATGAGCCCACTACAAGACATGCCCACTACAAGACGCGCCCACTACAAGATGAGCCCACTACAAGACATGCCCACTACAAGACATGCCCACTACAAGATGAGCCCACTACAAGACGCGCCCACTACAAGACGCTCCCACTACAAGATGTGCCCTCTACAATATGTGCCCACTACAAGACACGCCCACTACAAGACACGCCCACTACAAGACACGCCCACTACAAGATGAGCCCACTACAAGACATGCCCACTACAAGACGCGCCCACTACAAGACATGCCCATTACAAGACATGCCCACTACAAGACGCGCCCACTACAATATGTGCCCACTACAAGACACGCCCATTACAAGACACGCCCAATACAAGATGCTCCCACTACAAGACACGCCCACCACAAGACATGTCCTCTACAAGACGTGCCCACTACAAGACATGCCCTCTACAAGACGTGTCTACAAGACGAAAATGGCATAATTTTACTTAACGAAAATAAAATCTTTTTGTTGATGACGATGTTCAAAATGGACAAACAAGTGTGTCAAAATATTCAAACATTTAGGGAAATAATTTATAAATATTTTCTAATTTAAAAATGTATCAAACATATAAATAAATATACATACTGTCCTTGTTGCGAAAAACCTGAGCTCCTGAAATAATAATGAATAGACTGAAGTATTAGATACTTATTAGAAGTTAGCCTACTGTATTCTGAATTCTTCAGAGAATTATTAACTTTCAGTGAAAGGATTCAAGCTCCAAATCACTGAGATCACATTTTTCTCCATTCTGATGGTTGATGTGAATATTAACTGAAGCTCCTGACCCGTATCTGCCTGATTTTATGCACTGCTGACACACGATTGGCTGATTAGATAATCGCATGGATGATTGTTGGTGCCAGATGGGCTGGTTTGAGTATTTCTGGGATTTTCACACACAACAGTCTCTAGAATTTACTCAGAATGGTGCCAAAAACAAAAAACATCCAGTGAGTGTCAGTTCTGTGTATGGAAACACTTGTTGATGAGAGAGGTCAACAGAGAATGGCCAGACTGGTTTGAACTGATAAAGTCTACAGTAACTCAGATAACCACTCTGAACAATTGTGCTGAGAAGAATATCACCTCTGAATGCTGTTCTGAGATGCAGGTTGGCACTGTTTTGGTGGCACGAGGGGGACCTACACAATATTAGACAGGTGCTTTTAATGTTGTGGCTGATCAGTGTATGTTGTGGATATAGGCTACTATAGTGATTAAAATCATGTATATATAGAATGCATTTAAATGAGGTATTTACCCCGTTTTAAAGTGGTTCATTTTACCTGTGTTCAACTCACGCAGCTCAAGCGGAGAAATCCCCAATTATTAATGGGTTAGATGAATCTATATCTAATTTCTCCTTCTATATACAGATTGTTTAGATGTTTCTTCTCCTTTTCATATCTTGCACTGTTAATATTTTGCAGTATCATTTTTATCTCGTCATATTTTCGTCAATAGTGTGCTTTAAAAAAATCGTTTAATTATCGTCATGATGCACTTTTTTCGTATTGTCTTCGTTATCGTTGACGAAATCAAAAAACCCTTTGTCAACAAACGTTTTCATCAGTGATTTGGTTGACGAGATTAACACTGGTCACATCTAAAAGTTATTCTTTGTTGTATTTACACATACAGCTATTGCATAGTATTTTAAAGGGTTAATTCACCCAAAAATGATAATCCTCTCATGATTTATTTATCTTTAAGCCATCCCAGATGTGTATGACTTTCCTTCTCCAGCAGAACCGAAGTGAAGATTTTTATAAGCACATTTATGCTCTTTTTGTCCATACAATGAAAGCGAATGGGTGCCATGAGGCTGCTGGCTGTTTGACGGTCCAAAAGTCATATTTAGGCAACATAAAAGTACTCCACATGACTCCAGTCGATCAGTGAATGTCTTCTGAAGCAAATCGATAGGTTGGTGTAAGAAACAAATCGATAATTAAACCGTTTTTTACTTTAAATCGTTGCTTCCGCCCACTGCTGTATTTCTGTTTGAAATTGCCTAACTCTCGCACAACGTTTGTTCCTCTGTTGTAAACAAAGCGCAAGCTTCCGACTTCTCGCATGAATGTGCCATTGCGCTTACATCACTGATGCGGCGACTGCTGGCAGGAAGTTCAGTTTAATTTTGTTAAACATTACACAATTCAACTTGATGGAATTTTGTTATGAAATTGAAATGCGTAAATCTTAAAAATAGGTTAAAATATTTTTTGGAGTATATTTATTAGGAAAGCACTTCCTGATTGGTTGGAGAAGCTATAACTCAACCCTAAACCTACTCCTAACAATTCCGGCAGCACGTTACTTATTAATATGAATGACAGTTTATGTAAATGAAACGGTTAAAATAAACAGTTCCCTAATATTTAGCATTGGGAACTCCGATTCATTTTAGTGAGTCAAGTTTTTTTAGACAGTTCATGTTAATGAACTAGTTCACATAAATGATTCACTTGAGCCCTACGCAGCCTTAATGGGACTTTGTCTTCTTTTGTGAAACTACATTTTTGTGTATTGCTGCTGTTTATCACTATATTCCAATTCAGTTATATAAATAGGGTGATTTTTAGTTTTATTAGTGTGTATAACGTATACTCTATTTAATATTACCTGCATTGAATTTTTCCCTTTTTTTCTGATGTTCTATGAAGCAAAACTCTTTCCATCTTTAACTGAATGTCCTGTATCACACCAGCAGAGGGCAGCAGCTCTGAACTGCTTTCATTAGTTTATAAGAGATCAGTGTAAATAAACCTGCATTTAATGTGAATATCTGAAATTAGTTAGCTGTAATGTGTGTGGATGAGTTGATCTGTGATGCACCTTTTTTGTCTATTTGGTCTGTTTCGTGGCTCTCAGCATCATCAGGCACATGGGCTTGTTTGGCTTCCTCATTCTCCTCTTCCTCATTTTGTGCGTTTCCGGCGGGTTCTTCGGCGGGTTTCTCGGCCACGGCATCTGAGGCGCTCTCGGGTTCTTTAGGCTTCTCCACTTCCTGCGGCTGCTCCTTCACTTCTTCTTTAGCGGGCGTGTCTGAGGGGGCGGGGTCAGCAGTGGCAGTGGGCGGGACTTCGGCAGCAGGTGAGTTGGGTTGCTCGGCCGCAGGGCTCTTAGCCGGTTTGTTCTCTTCTGCTGTTTCCGTGGACACCTCCGCCGGTTTCTCCTCAGATGGAGAGATTCGCTCTTTCTTATCGTCACCCTCCGTGGTCTCGGCAGATTCTTCCGGAACGGCACCATTCTCCTCTTTCTCGCCATCTTTCATTTTTTTCCGGGTGATGTGCCCGCGGAAGCTGGCCTGGATCTTGGTGGCCGCCTTGTGGGCATTCTCCTCGGGTTTAATTCCATCCTGTTTGATCTCCTGGTCAGCTTCTTCATTTTTCTCAACCTGAGACAACAAACACCATCAGTAAATAAATATATTTATAATTTACATTTAGTCATATAGCAGATGTTTTTAACCAAAGAAACTCATCATACAAGAGTAACAATATCTGCAGTCTCACACCGATCAGTTTCAGGAGTAAACTAAAGAAGAACAGAAGAAAGAACTGCAGGAAAGTAGAGAAAAAAGAGAAGAATATATATTTTAAAAAATTATAGGATGTGCCTTTGTTTATGGTTGTGGTTTAGTTAAGTGCTCAAATACAAACCACACAGAACAACACATACTCTAATTTCTCTAAATTTTTAAGTAGCAGCCTGTCAAGTGCACAATATACTTTAAGCAAGTACATGAACGCAAATGCTTCTAGCTACAATTCATAACGCAACACAAGTACGTGTTGCATTCTGTAGCGTGTATTTGCATAAACTAAACGGCATCTCAGTGTTGCATCAAGGGGCGCTATAGCGGGCATTTGTGTGAACAGTTTTCTCTTTCATTGCCTGATCTCATGAATATTATGAATATTATATGACCATCGTAACATTTTTGTGAAACAGAATGACATGCCTTATTACAGGTTTGGCTCGGTTTCCCAGTTAAATGTCCAGCGGGGGGCGCCAAAACCGAGTGAAATGTTGTCGTAATCAGACGAAGATTTTAAGGTGAATATTAGATAGAGGTTTTAATGAGTGGTGGTGGCGTAGTGGGCTAAAGCACATAACTGGTAATCAGATCTGGTTCGATCCCCGCAGTCACCACCATTGTGTCCTTGAGCAAGGCACTTAACTCCAGGTTGCTCCGGAGGGATTGTCCCTGTAATAAGGGCACTGTAAGTCGCTTTGGATAAAAGCATCTGCCAAATGCATAAATGTAAATGTAATGAGTAAAACATTCCTCCGTAACCTCAAACCTCATCACTTAGAGCTAAAAAGAAGTTTTAAACAGCCGAGCAACGGTTTACTGTATGTGAACATTCAGACACCGGTCACACCGCTGTGGGAGGCGTTTAGAAGTACATTTAAATGTGAGGACGCTACATGTAAAACCTAAATGTGACATTAAAATGTGTTATCAATGACTTTATGCATCATTCTAGGAGTATAATTCACATGAGGTCAGTAAAAGAAGTTGTTTTAACCACTCGATGATTTAAAGTAATATATATGCAGTAGATAATGTTTAATTTGTCTTGTTTACATTCTGAATTCATAACGCTAATACGCTAACACGCTATACACGGCCATAATATGAGCCGATTCCACTCTGTTACTGTAATTTATGATAACACTGATACTACTGCAAAGATGAGTGTATAAAAGAGTGTTAATGTGCAGAATAAAGACAAAAGAATGATGATAAGAGGGGCACATGTTACTTTGGGTAGATGTGTGAATGACTCGCTGCAGATGGCACATGAGTGAATGGGCACTTGAGAGTATTTGAGTAGATTGAGTAGATTTCCTTTTGTAGACGAATTAAACAAAACAAAATTGCATGGCATGGTCTTGCACGCTGGTGTTTTCATGTTGAATACTGACTGAAAAACGTAAAGAAAGTAGTAGGTGGAGCTTCAGGTCACACCCGCCGATGACGTGGACCAATGGCAGAAAGTTTTCCTAAAAGTTCGCCCAGGTGAGCTATTCCGAACCACCGAAACGAACGCAAAAACTTTGCATCTCTTTGGCCAGATTTTGTTCTAAATGACGTCACATCCGTTCATTCTTCGATTTTGCATAATATATCTGGGCCTTTACCCTTACCCAACACCTAAACCTAACCGATAGTGTCCAAAAACAAAATTTGAAATGAAAAGCACATTTTCTGAAGCAACCATGTCATCTCACGTTTCAGCTTGACTGGGCTTGAACCGTAGTCTTCCGAGTCCATAGTCCAGCACTCTATCAGGTGAGCTTCCACAGAAGTTAATCACATTGGATTAAGTGTGTAAATGTCGTTGGGTTTGTAATAAAAGTGTTAAAATGTATAGCTTTTCAAATGGTGCATTATAGTAAACATGTTCCGATATCATAATAAAGCAGTGTATGAGTAACAGAGTGAAAAGCAAGTGTTTATAAAGTCATAATCAGCCGTTGTAGTTGTGATTTGTGTCATGAAAATGAATTAAACACACAGATGTTGTAGATCCACTAGCGTTCATTTTATCAGGAAACTGCAACGAAATGTAGAATTTGGGACATAAAAGTCAGTTTGCAAAAATGTAGTTATAGTAACGTTCATTCTATGAGACTAGATTGTTTGTGCTGTAAGTGATTTTTTCATGGAAAGGTATGCAAAAAAAAATGTCCTACTCCCTGAAAGATATTAATGAAATAAGTGTCGTGAGATATCTCACCGGTCTCTGTGACAGCTCTAGACTCTGTAAACAACTAATAAAAATGTGTCTGCAGTCTCTGACGCTTTCTGCCTGTCAATCATTTTGTGCATTCTCATAGTATTGTAGTTTCAGAGAATTATTGAGGCTTAATGCCATTTTTATGCCATGTTGTTCATAACAGTTGTCAGTTGAGGGCGCTCTTTTACTGCTGTTGTTTTTGACAACCGTTTCTACTCTATATCGGCTTCAATAAAGCTCATTTGTATCTTTGTAGTGTGGGATTATGGAAAGGGGGGCGTGGCTAATCCAATGGTTTAGTTTGTGGAAATTCTAGAACAGCTAAAATCGCTTACAGCACCTTTAAACTGTCGACATGATTATAACTACCTGACACATCTGGATGGAACCATGTGACGTGTTCCAGCCTGAACGGACCAAGGTTATGAAGGGGAATGATTCAATAATTAATCAATTGAATAATAAATTGCTCAGTTTATTTGTATAGCTCCTTTCACAATACATATTGATTCAGAGCAGCTTTACAGTGACGTGTGCCTTCTAAACAAAATGGAAAAGTCTCTAATATTTGAACTACTAGCTTCATTCATTACCTGTTTTGGAAACATTACCAGTTCAAAATATGGGCCTGATCATTAAATTCCCTTTAGGAATATAATGAAATGGTCATTCAGTTAAAGCACATTTAGCCTGATAGTGACTGTAAAAGAGAATCAATTGATGCAGGTGTTGTAAACAATCAATAATATGCATGAATGTGGATCAATGATCTCTAACTGGAGCTCTGAGGATGTTAAGCTGATTAAACATGTTTCCTGCCATTCATGACATGAAGAATCAGCGTGAGACACAGCGGTGAGCGACAGATAACTCATTATCAGTGAATAACTGTTTTATTAAACAGTTATACACTGATAATAACCAGAAGTTTTAATGATTTGCCATGTTCCAACAAACATGTTTAACTTCAGATTTCTTTTAGCAACTCTAAATGAACATATTAATAGTTGATGTTAGATGAAAAATTTAAAGTTGCAGTAAGTAATTGTTTAGTTTTCACTCAAAAGCTGCTTAAATCACCAGTTTCAATCTGACTGACTGCTTTTTCTTTAAGTGAAAAGAAATATGCATGCATCTTTAATTTAATAATATAATAAAGTGATGTTATTTATTAGTCAGGTGTCCTTCAGACACATTTTACAGAGAGTGATTCAGCTGAATGCAGCAGTCTCACAGTATTCAATTCACAAACTCCAAAAACTCACATTTCCTGCTGCGCTGCTTCCAGACATGATTAAAAGCATTATAGTTTGAGTTCAGACTGAGGTCAGGTATAGTTTAGGATCACAGACACTTTCTGTTTTGTGTCAGTGTGTTTTCTGCGCTGGACAGGAACATTTGATCAACCCAGTGGACGTGATCTTAATCAAGATCTTTTTTTTTTTTTTTCTAATACTACACATAAGAATAACATGCAGTGAAACCAAAGAAACTTTCAAGATAAAAACATTTTTTATAAAATGTGATCGGAAAATCCTTGTTAGAAAAGATGAGGTGAACAAATCAGGAAAACCGGGAGGAAAACAGACAGGAAAGAGACATTTAAAATATTTACCTTGTCCACCAGAATCCAGGGGTGCAATTGTCCAAAGGCCTTTAAACTTAATATTCAAATGTGTCTAATGAAAAAAGCAAGCACAAAATGAAATCAAATGCATAAATTAAAAGTGACAAATAATGCATGACAAATACATTCTAGGGCTGC
Organism: Myxocyprinus asiaticus; assembly: GCF_019703515.2. Lineage (NCBI taxonomy): Eukaryota > Metazoa > Chordata > Actinopteri > Cypriniformes > Catostomidae > Myxocyprinus > Myxocyprinus asiaticus. Next base: position 44,656,815 of record NC_059374.1, on the reverse strand, counting down.
GCAATGAATAAAATAAATAATTGAGATTACATTTACAGCGGTCACAATTAACTAATTGGGGAAAGTGTTAATTTAAGCATTCCACCTACCACCCCTGGAGTTCGCTAGTTCGCTAGTTCGAATCCAGGGCGTGCTGAGTGACTCCAGCCAGGTCTCCTAAGCAACCAAATCGGCCCGGTTGCTAGGGAGGGTAGAGTCACATGGGGTAACCTCCTCGTGGTCGCTATAATGTGGTTTGTTCTCAGTGGGGCGCATGGTGAATTGAGCGTGGTTGCCGCGGTGGATGGCGTGAAGCCTCCACACGCGCTATGTCTCCGTGGCGACGCGCTCAACAAGCCACGTGATAAGATGTGCAGGTTGACTGTCTCAGACGCGGAGGCAACTGGGATTCATCCTCCGCCACCCGGACTGAGGCAAAATCGCTATGCGACCACAAGGACTTAGAGCGCATTGGGAATTGGGCGTTCCAAATTGGGAGAAAAAGGGGAAAAATCCCCCCCCAAAAAAAAAAAAAAAACAATTAAGCATTCCACTGAGGTCCTGTTGCACAAAAAAAAAAAAAATTAAAAAAAAAAAAAAAATTTTTTACACTTGTTTTTTGCAGCAGCGAAGCATTAACCCTTTTACAGTCTTCGGTCATTTTTGACCGATTTGATTTTGATTTATTTTTTAAATAAAAATGGTTTCCTTTATTAGAGCCTTACAATGTTTGGTGACTTTTCCTACATTTGCTATCTGAACACAAAAAAAAATCTGAAATGATTCTATGAATGTAGGTAGTTTTATCAAACAGTGATACACCTTTCACGTTTCTGGTCAAATTTGACCGAGCATAAGAAAAAACAAAGAATTCAATTTTAACACACTTTTTTAACACACACACACACACACACATTATGGCAGGTTGAGCAAGAGTCAGACACAATGGGTGTGGTGTCAAGCCTCGGAGAGGCGTTTATTGGAAATAATAATAAACATAAAATGCCCATAAAAGGAGAAAATAAAGTGTCCAGGGGGAATGGTGCTCAAAATAAAGGGGAATCTGGCATCCTTGAGGTGAAATGGGGCTCCATGAAGGGCGGGGAAGTGTCAGAGGAATGGCCCAGTCATGAGCGGGGTCTGACGGCTGCACGCGCTCCCCTCCTGGGTCCACGGAGCATGGGGCGGCGCCGTCCTTGGCGGCCTGTCTTCCTAGGCCTGCGGCAGGTGAGAGGGGAAGCCTCTAGCCCGTCGGCCACGACACATGCTGTTCTCCCCCGGCGACACAGCTAACTCGCACCGGGGGTCCGAGGAGTGGGTCTGGTGACACATCTAATTCGGCCGAACCCTCTCCGCTCTGGTCCTGGGCGTTCAAGGATGCCAGTGTGTGCACTCATGGAGATTTGAAGTCAGTTCCCAAAGACAGAGGTGATGAAGTATTATTCAGGTGTGCTTCATTCACCACTGTCAAAACGAGGCTTATTAATTTTGCACCTCTTCACGCTCTTCTGCCCAACTCCAGTTGTGAGCCTGGCTGAAGGATGGCCCAAAGAGACGGGCGACGATGACGAGAGGGAGGGGCGGGTTGTTCCGCCACAATATACGCACACACACTCACACGCTCTCTCTCTCTCTCTCACACACACACACACACACACACACACACACACACACACAGTAACTTTACCAGACAAAACACTTCATCTATTATGAAAACAATAATTAATTTTATGTTATACATGTGGCTTTCTTGGGCCTTGCTCACAGTTCTATTTCAGCACAATCATGAAATAATGTTCCTGTTTGGTCATTTTTGACTGATTTGACTAAAAATGGTTTCCTTCATCTAAATGGTACAAAGTTTGGTGACTTTTTCTACACTTACCATCTCAACACACACACATAAAAATGCTAACTAAATTCTATGAGTCTGTGTGATTTTCAAGACTTTATTATAAGACTTTATTACAAACAAGACTTTATTCATCTTCTTCACTGTTTATTACTGTTTTTTATGAATAATTAGTTTGCTGTTCGATATCTTGCCATTTTTATACTTCATTTACTTCACTGACTGAATTTAAACTGAATTTTCATCTTTGCAAAATAAATGGTTTGTAACAGAAGTCTTCTCTTTGTTACACCATGGTCAGGTTTGACTGCAAACATAAAAAATGCTAAACTTTGACAAATAATAGTCTTTGAAAATATCTAAATACATTAAAAAACTTTGTTACAACAGTAACATTGATCCACCGTGACTAAGTAGCATGTGTGTATCACTGCAGTCATCTACTGGTTATAATTGTAATTTCATGTAAAAATAGAAATCCCAGCAGATGGCAGCAGATGCTCCAAATGCATGACATATTTCCTTATTTTTCCAGTTTAATGAAGTGTGTGTTTTTAATTAAGTGAATGTAATATAAAATGTGAATTAAATGGTGTAATTTAGTCATTTAGAGATAGATTAGGTCTAAACACCATAAAATTAGTTTAGTGTAATTACTTTATTAAGTTGGTTTTATTACATTTCTTTAAAAAAAAAAAACTTTTTCAATAAAATACATGATTACTGTATCCGGTCAAATTTGACCAGGAATACTAAGCGTGTCGGCCTCTAATGAAGACTGTAGAAGGGTCAACAAATCACAGACATGTCCGTTGCTCAGTTTCTGTGTATAATTTTCTCAAAATTTGAGTTTTTTTGTTTTTTTCAGGTGTAGCCTACATAAAGAACATGGCATGCATATACCCCAAACAAAATAATTAAATGTTATTAATCTAAATTCATTGCAGTTAGTAATTGACAGTTATGATTTTTGTCATAATCGTGCAGCCTTAATGCATTCATATAAAAAACAAAAACATCATAAGCAGCAAGAAAGAGATGAACACAAATTGTAAAATCAGAAATGGAAATGAAAGAAAAGTCCAGGGAACCAGAAATTACACTGAAAATTACTTTTAGTGAAAATGCCAAATGAATGTCGTTTCATTTATGTAAACTTTTTTATTGACACGAATTTTCATTTATACATGTGTATAAAATATCAAATATCTAGCATTGTATTTCTTGTTTATGAATATATTTAACTGTAAAGTCTTTCTGTAATGATGTCTGTGCCAGAGAGTATTTTAACGTTTCTTACAGTAACGGCTAAACACTTGTGTTAAATGATCTGATGTATCAATATAAAGTGCCGTTTATTATCTTAATCTGTATCTCACAGTGCAGTTTAAAGTCCATGTGTGTATATCTCCTGGTGTTCTGTTCAGTTTATTTGATTGAGCAGCAGTTTATAGAGCAAATGGGAAAATAATGGAGAATGTGTGTGTTTACAACAGCGATCAATATCAATTAATAATCTTATCTCAGCCTGTCAATCTCAATGATATTTCATCTGTCCTGATGACATCATTTATTACCGTCCACTAAATCTTTCAAGTCATGTTTTCTTTGTATATTTACTGGAATCTAATTTACTCTGCAGTTCTTAACACACTGAACACAGTGAGTGCACCTGTAGAGTCGAGCGCTGATGGTCAACAGGTGTTTCACTATCCAACACTGTTGTCCAGGTACAACACGCAATGTCCAGTAAGTGTGTGTGTGTGTGTGTGTGTGTGTGTGTGTGTACTCAGCGTGAGTCACTCTCATGACTCATATTCACATGACATCATCATGACATCATCATGTCTGAGGTAAGAACTCATTAATGGCAATGTAAACGTGAGAATAACACAAAGAACATTGGACTGACTGAGTCCTGAATATTTGGTGACGTTCTTGAATTGAGTTAATCATCTTTACATTTGAGAGATTTCAGAGTGTCAAAACTGATTTACTGTTTTAATGTGTGATAACACAACTCTTACAGTGATGCTGCACTACACAATAAATCAACACACAAACCCTGTCCAGGTGATATCTGTATACAGCAGCCTATCACAGAATGTGCTTATAAATTTAACAGTGTTGGGTGTAATGCGTTACTAAGTAATTATTTTTTGTAATTAAATTACTTTTTCATTGAAAAAAGTAAAGTAAGGGATTACTCTTAATTTCTCAGTAATTTAATTACAGTTACTTCTGATGTAACTGTGTTAAA